>NW_028279650.1:0-31765 GCF_059751315.1 Micrasema longulum
TCAACCGCCACGCTAACACACGCTGTATGTTCGTTTCGACATGACATTGGCATGTGGATTGACATGGGGACGTGTTCCCGAATGTTCCACGGCAGCGGGATCACTAAACTCGGATTTATTTTTGTAAAACTCACTCCTCGCATTCCTGTTTCCCTAATACTCGTGCTGGTTAGAACGGCAATTTATTCAATTTGGTATATTTTACGATCTTTTTTCTATAAATATTATGCGAAGGGCATTGCGTTTATTTATTTGGTAACGCTTAAAGTCTGATTTCAGCAAATTTGTCACGCACTTTACGAAAAAAAAAAATATGCTTAAACATACTAACGAGAGTATCTGTAGTTCAATAACAAATAACTATCGGCGTGCTAATAAGCGACGTGATAACAATTTCTCACCATGGATGTTTATCGTATTCGCGCTCACAATGGAACACCTAATATTAAATGTCAAACTATTTACGTTTCGCGACGTATAATCCTGCTGCGCAATCACATACTTGAATTTCACCGATGTAAACATGGAAAATATTCTAAAACTGCTATTTTTATTTATAAATTTATTATTTTTTATGTTATTTATTGCATTTAGCCGGCGGTTGGCAAGCCAAATATCAAGGAAAGCAGTCGCCATAGTAATTGTAATTGAATTTTCACTTTTTTGTATAAGATACTCCTATTAACTGTAACTATTTTGCAAATGTAATATAATGTATTTTTATTTATAGTAAACGCTGATTTTTCGCCAGTGAACTGTATTTATTTTCGAGGAAAAAAAAAACAAACTGACACGAGCGTTGACTTATAACTGCGATAACTTAAGCATGATCATTAATGTTCATTGTGATCGATCAAATGCTTAGCAAGTTTTTAAGCACGTCGATAGTCATTTGTGATTGAACTACAGGCCTATTTAAGACAGATTTGACATATCCACACGGCACGTTATTTTTATAAAAAAAAACATTTTGATTTTTGTGGATTGATTTTGATTTGACCTGTGCCAAAAAGGTTTACGTACCCGGCAGAACTATGCCAAGGCGTTACTTCGTAACAAGTTTATGAGTAAGGCCCTTAGTGAAATAAGGAAATATTAGAAATAATGTTGTAGTTGAAAATTATTTTTTATTTAAATGAGTTTTTTTGAGATATTTTTTTAACGTTTAAAACGTAATATAAAATCATAAAGTACAAAATAAACAATTTCGGAATACCCATTTTTTTTTCTAAGTTACCTTGGCGACGTTTGCCTCTTAAAAAACATAATTTAATGCTTCGAATGGCATATTTAACTCAAAATTGTCATTTTTAAGGTAAGAAATATAGCCAGAACTCTGAAAGAGTGTTTGCATATAATAGAAGTGACTCGATTGAAAATAATTATTTTTTTAAAGTAGCTGATTCTGATTTAAATTATGATTTGGAAGGGTTCGGAAGTTTAAAAAGACAACTTTTCCGAATGAAACTTAGACTTTTTATTGATTTGTACAAATAAAGCATTTTTGAATTAAAATTTTATTTCGTTAATAAAGACAGCATTTTTAAAAACGCATTATTTCAATAAATTTATTTGATAATATTTTGAGATAAAAGCATAACCCCCAATATAGACACAAAAAGGTGCCCGTTCAATTAGCTTGGTTTACAATTTTTTAGAATACGTTAAATTATTGCTAGACTTGTTAAGCTTGCTTGTGCGTGTGGTTTATATAATAAAATAATAATAATACATTTGTGATTTTTGTTAAAACAAGTTTAAACTAATTTAAGTTTACGGAAAAAAAATAGTTAATAAAATATTTGATATTACGAGTACTTACAATTTAAGCATAGTCTTCACACGAAAGTGAAACGATTTCACAAATAATCAAAGAATTTTATATACTAGATCGGAATTCTGAAGGACGCAGAAAAGGGCAAGTGATGTGTTGCGCGCCCTTACATTCAATATATACATGGGTTATTGGGCACTGCTTTTATACAAAACTTACTGGCGTCACTCATTGTTATAGTTATATTGTCCAAAAATAATTTAAGGGCTTTTTAAGAGTTTTGTAATCATTTCGGCGAATTGTTAATAAAATTATATTTTTATTTATTTATTTCACGTACAATATAATATATTTTTATTATATGAGCACCTCACTGGGCATACCCATGATCATGTCCAATCAATGTTCTCCCTGTCAGTGAAGAATTCACTTCCCTCTTTTCTCAATCTGATGAAGTCCATATTATGAACTTTTGGATTACCTTCTTTCAGCACAAAAGTGCTAAGGCTACTAGATTACAGATTTACTCGTTTGGAAATTAGCAATTTTTCCGTGTATGTGGGCACCACCAACGAGACTTATGACCTCAGATGAGGTGTGCGGTATGTGGAGTGCAAGCTGTCATTACTGTGCCCTTTTAACATGTGATTACCAGCATAGGCGGTAATTAAAAATATAATTTAGGAGTAAAATAATTTTACTTTACTAATCACTTTACTTGTTTTAATATAACGATAAATTAATGTTAAAAATGCATTTAATTTTTCAAATATTAAAATAAATTTATTTATTAAAGGTCGTAATTGAATTCAGTATTTTTTACCACTAAAAACTGAAATGAGTAAAATTTTACGTAATTAATTTAAATTTCAAAAGAAGAATGGTTTCTACAGCTCTTATTATTTCATGATTAAGTAAAAAAAAATCCAAAACAGTTTTTTAAAGACGGGTTCGTTAACCCTAAATCAGTGGATAAAAATAATTAATTCAGTAGTGTTAAGTGATTAAGAAAAAGATAATCTGGAAAAACGCTTGTTAAGAACTTCCACGGTAAGTAATATCTTGTTCCTAATAAAGCATTCAACTAATAGAGTAAACTGGCTGTGAATCATTCAACGGGTTCCCGCCCTTAAGGGCTGATGAGCTGAAAGAAGTATGGGTTATTTAATGAGGGGACTTTATTACAACTTTGGTGATTGATTTTTATGTTCTGTTTGCCTCATTTGGTAGATAAAATCCACTTCGTACAACATAATAAAAACACGGCTTATGATGTGTAAGAAAAAAGATTCATGTACAACATTTTTCAGTATCCTATTTTTAAACATAAATACTATTTACAGTTCATTCAAATATTTAAAAAAAAATTGAATCACCTAAACTATCGTAAATATTTACATTTCAATAACTATGAAGAAGCTGCAGTACATCACAAAATCGATACCTTAAAATTTAGAAGAATCATCGATGGTACTGTTTTCCTTTACAAAATATGTAATAATAACTTAGATTGCCCTCAACTTCTTGAAAAAATTAAAATTTGTATTCCTCAACGTACAACTCGGCTGCAACAACTATTTCATGTTGGTATTTCAAGCACGAATAATAATAAGAATGTATCTTTGCCCAGAATTTTAAATAATTATAACACTTTTTTGCTGAAATAGCTATATATTTCCTCACTTTTACTCTTAAAAGACTGTGGTAAATAATCCCTTTGCGCGCGGCGATGTAACATCGTGTTACCACTAGTAAAAGATGGAATATTCTAAGGTTCAGACATGAGAAAAAAAATTAAATGGAGACATACTATTTAATAATTCCTTTTTCATAATTGATGCAAATAAACATAATTTAACCCTGTTATAGCAAAATTAATTCAAAATCATCGCATTTCACGCGCGTGCGTCCCCTATCACTGTCATTAACCGACTGAAGAATGAATCTGGTTTAAACAGCACCCGCCGCAGAACAGCGTCTCTGTCTTCCTTGTCATGACATATATCTTTGTGCACTCTCTTGTATAAGGTATCTGTATAGGTGTGTTGCTGAATTAGCGGACATTTATTCTTCGCGTAACAAGGATAAATATTTTTTGTATTTACTTAACGCATAGTTATACAAATTTAACTGTGCAAATCGGGTGCGAAAATGTCCATTTGAAGATAACAAAAAATATGGATTCACCATTTAATAAAATAAGAGATATATATCAAGTCTTGTGTCCTATGTCGACCAGTGTGACATCACAGTCACACAAGAGTTAAACAAATTTTAAGAAAATTAAACCCTAATTAAAAATAGTAATTATAATTTAATCTAACTGAACGTACCTTATATTTAGTTTTTTTGTGCACTTTAATATTTTAATTATTTTCTCTTTTTTAAAAGAAGGAAGAAGGGAGGACTGATAGCTCCGTATTACTCCGTATGGATCCGCTGGCGAAAGGATTTTTAAGTTCGAATTACCAAAATACTTTTTATTTATTTTTTAATTATTTCATTACAATTGTAGTATTTTATTTATTTTTTACGTGTGGAATGATACGGAGTGGCTATTTCAATGATCAATGTATTTTTGTTGTTGTTGTAATGGCTGTTGTTTTCTTTAAATAAATAGATAAATATTTAATAAAGTTGGCTAATATGTGCGTACCAAATAGTTTCTTTTAATTTAAATGTATAAAACTCTGAACTTACGATAACGTCTGACAATAATTAATTTGGAAAGTAGAGTTTTACTGTACGACTATTTTTAAACAATGTTTTGAGCGTGTCCAAATGTTTGTAAATATGCTGGATTTACGCAAAACATTGTTTATTAAACTAATTAGAAGAAGTATAAAAATTGGAAAACTGTTTTCAGACGTTGTTAAGTAGGTAAAAGAATTCAGCTAGGTGAATCTCACCCCGTCAATAAAAGTTTCAGCTCTTTTAGTTTACAGAAGTCAACATATGGAAGAGTTGAGAAAACGTGGATGTTTTAGCCATAAACGCATGATAAATATTACAAAGTGTGTTGAGTGGTCACATAAACTAGTCAATGACAGGTCTAGAATATCAAGTTCCTTTCTCAAAAATGTTTCCAGTAAATTTCGAAATCATGATAATGTTTATTATTTTCAGTCAATTTTTTCTCTGCGAAAATAAAATGCTTTACTCATCCCATTTTTCCTGCGCACACAAATTTGTACATAGATGCTCTTTCGTGGTATAAATTTGCATCTCCTGCATTACCCTGCACTCTGGTTAGAGAAATAATTATGAAGCGGTTGAGGGTTTTCAAGAAGAAGGAAATAAGAAGACGAAGATGAAGGGTAGCGGGAATAGAGAACCTTCAAAGACACTTTAAAATTCAAATTTCCCACAGGATATTAAGCAGTCTATGTGGATGCGGCATTAGCGAAAACAAAATATAAACATCAAGAGAATTATTATTAAACCTTTTCAAAGTTTGTAAAAAAATACATTATGAAAATGGGTCGTAGGGGTGTTGTGAACACTTTTCTTTTATGTTTGCCATTAGGTTTTATTTCCATATATTAAAATATATATTATATGAGGGGTTACTTGCGAACCCGGAAAAATTAAAAATCTTAAAAAAAGAGATATATGAATTGAAACTTATTTAGAATACAATTGTATACAAGAATTATAACATTGTCAGTTCAAAATACGGCTTTTTTGTGAGAATCTAAATTTCAAATTTTAGTTTGTTTCAAACATGGCGACCTCAACTTGAGAATTGCAAATTTGGCAATCTCCAAAGTAAAGTGAATTATTTAACTTTTGTTTCTTGACACAATCATGAATATTTAATCACTATGACATTAAATATTAACTGGTTATAATTGGAAGCGAAGCATGGAGTTGGAAAAAAAGGGACGAAAGTAGACTGAATGCTGTTGAAATGCGATCCCTCAGGCGAATGTGCGGAAAAACAATGTATGATAGGTGCCCTAATGTCGAAATTAGAGCAGAATGCAAGGCTGAGTTAAGCATTATCGACAAAATTAAGAAAGGTCTTTTGCGATGGTTCGGTCACGTGGAGCGAATGAATGATGAAAGAACGGCTAAAAAGATTTATGATGCGAATGTGTCTGGTTGTAGAAGTCGAGGAAGGCCGAGAAAGACATGGCATGATCAAGTACAACAAATTCTTGAAAGCGGTCATGTGAAAAGTCGGAATAATCGACGTGCGTGCATGAGAAGATGTATGAATGTGAAGGAAGCAAAGGAAGTGTGCCAGGACAGAGTGGTGTGGCGTTCTATCCTCTCTGCCTACCCCTCCGGGGAAATGGCGTGATGGTTAGTTAGTTTATAATTGGAAGTCGAAGCTCTTATGGTATCAGTGAGAAACATATTAAATTTTTATATTCATTTTTGTAACAGCTGGTTTAATCAACCATATTTTGAGTAAGTCCAAAGTTTTCTGGACAAGCTGGATTTTCTCTCAGCGAGTTTTCCTTATATGCCTTATTCTTCTGTGCGTGTGATGTCACTGGACTTCTCCTAAATGGCTGAACCGATTTACGTTCGGTTTTTAGCGAAATGTAAATCATAAGACTTTACTCAGCGGAACTAAGGAACGCAGGATTGACGCGGGAGGACGCGAGAGTACTGACTTGTGATAGGGTTTCTCGGGGTGGTATTCTGAACGCAAAAACGCTGGTGGAAAATGCGTTTTTTACGCGGATAAACGTACTAAATAGACACTAACAGAGCGATCTCTTCGCTCGCAATTCCGTCCAGAATATTAGTCCTGGAGGCATCTGATGATGTCCACATGCTCCATTTAGAAGGGTTCGATTATTTCACATACTAGGCAAAGCCTACAAACAATTTTCTCACTTTTAATATTTATGATATTCACTCACTGTACTTCACTCTAACCAAAAAAATGTACCTGAAAGTAGAAAACTATTAATTGCCTCTAATATTGTTATAAACGACATGAACATTTTACGAAATGCTGTTGTTTTCCCAAATAAAACAATAAACTGTATTAACATATTACAACAGAGATGGAGAACATTTTAGAGAGTGGAATAAAGAAGTCTAGGCATCTACAGGGCTTATGATCTGTGATTGGCTGGTTTAAGTGGCCACTTCACATTCTGCCCACATGTGAACATCTATATCCCTGCAATTCTTTCATCTGTTGAAAAAACTCAAAATATTGTTGATAAATCTACCGGGTCCATGAAAGAGTATAAAAATTGAAAAATAAAAATTTTAGGCGTTGCTTAGTATATAGGTGATACAATTCAATCAGATAAATCTCTCCCGCATAAATAAAAGTTTCGGCTCTTTAACTTCAAAAACATCAAAAGATGAAAGAATCGCAGGAATATAGATGTTTAAATATAGACAGAATGGTGAACTTTACACAGTGTGTAAAGTGGTCACTTAAACTAGCCGATGACAGGTCATAGGCCCTGTAGATGCCTAGATTTCTACATTACCTTCTCTAAAATGTTCTTCATCTATGTTGTAATATGTTAATATTGACAGCTTCTTTGGGAGTTGAATTCAGTCCATGTCTTAAAAAATTTGGACAAACTCAAAATATTGTTAATTCACTGTAATTTATACAGTATTGCTACAAGTACAATCTGAACCTCAACTAAAACTCAAGATAAAATAAATTTGCTATTTTAGTGTTCTTACTGCTCCAGATTCATAACTCGGCTATTATTCTCAAGCCAGAATAATTCTCCATTGTGCAAGACTGCAAGGCCAAGTTCGTATCCTTATGTTGACCATATAACGCGGACAAGTGCCCGACGCAGGCCGACTTGGCGTGGGCGGTAATGAGAAGTTGCGCGATGCTGTCCGACAACTGAACTTGTTAAGACGGTCCTTAGCGCCTACTCAGGAAACAGATATCAAGAGGAAACTGACCTGTGAACAGAAACGGAGCCAGACATTTGTCAGACTCGACCACAAACATTTAAACTTGTGCTTTAGAATACTCTGTGTCCAGAAGAATGAAAATGCAGTTCTGTGTGTGAAATACATCCATGAATGAGTGTTTTCGACTCGATGGCTGCTCTCGGTAAAAGTCTTCTTTCTCTACCTTAATCTTTCCTGCTTTCACTCTATTTATTCCCTTTTCCCATTGAAGGCTTATATTGATATAAATGAGGAAGTTAAACCAAAAGTTTTTTTTTCAATTTTTATCAGCGCTGTGATTTTTAAAAGTTTTGTATTTATGAAATAACTCCGCGTTTGACGTCAAAGGTTCTCTTCCGCTTATTCTTTATCAGTTCTGCTGATTGGTCCTGTTTACAGCAAGGAAACCGCTTATATTTGACAGATCTCTTATCATTGATTGGTTCATACGAACCAGAGACATCGTTCAAAATAGTTTGTTTTATAAAAATATTATTTATTATTTTTTTCGTACTTTTTTAAGAAACTTTGCCAAACAATTTAATGCTCTAATTTTTACCGCACGCAAGAAAACATTTTTGCATCCAATTTCCTGTAGGGCTAACGTTTTTCAATGATTTACTTGAAAATTGTTTTTTAAACTTTTTCACTCGAACGAGTTTTAAAAATTAAATTATATGTGTTTAATATATTTTTATTTTATTCGTTGGTTGTAAATATTGCCACTTGAAAATAAGCCAAAAACAAATTATGTACAAGAAGTTCAATGAATGAATAAAAGTTCCAAATAAGTCAATCGAGTGGAAATAAACCCGCCCCGTTTTGTAGTGGTTGACGCGTTCGCCCACCGTTCTTGAGGTCCTGGGAGGGCGAAAGTGAAATATTGGTATGAAGTTTTTATTTTTTTAAATCTTCTTCTTCTTATTCATCCTTTCTATATATATTACAGATTTTTTGTGCCGCTATTTTCTCTCGGGACGCTGACTGCCAGCTTTCGCGCCACCTCTTTGGAGGTCTGCATGGGAGTCTTCTTCTTTCGGCGTCCCCTTGAAATGCGATACGTATAAGTCTATCTTCCGCCATTTTGTTGACATGTTCATTCCAGTATCGTCTTCGTTATCTTCACCATCTTACAATATCCTCCGAACATGCTATCCAACGCATGTTTTGTATAATCTCATAAAAAAATACCAGAATTTCCTTTACGTTTACTATGAGGAATGTTTTTGAGAAATTTTGCGGTCTGGCCCTGGTACACCGTGTATCTGTATATGTCAGTTATTGATCGTTAAATAAAGACATCAGAATATTATGTTGTTATAATTTCATATATCGTAAATGTTGCAATGTTTTCTAAACAAACCGTGGCCGGCCTCCATTTAACACTTTGTATCCCGGAGCCGTGTAAACACGTGATTATATAACCTTGCGTTGTGTCCCGGTCCTGTGTTTTCACGTGGTTTACCAGCTATCTAAAAAAGTGCATTTTATTGACATCTGGTAACTTTTATTTGTACTTTTTTGCTGCTGGTAAACTACGTGAAAACACGGGACCGAGACGCAATGCGGGGTTATTACAATCACGTGTTTACGCGGCTCCGGGATACAAAGCACAAAAAAAGGAGTGAATATGTGGGAACATTGCAATGTGGCTCTTCATAAAGGCCAATGTTGGCAAAACTATCATACAAAAATGACTTAAAAATTGTTTTAAATAAATATGTTAAGTTTCAATTGATTTAACCCAGTATTTTCATAATTATGACACTTTTAAAAAACTCTTCACAAGGCATGAAATTTCACAAAAATGGGTCGGGAACAGGGTAAATTCTGTGTGTTTTCGGCCGATGCTCAAAGTTGTAAAATGAAGAAACTCATTCTAATAATAGTTATACTTTATTAAATATTATTTGTATTGTAGCAATAAAATATTTAAGTGAATTCTATTTAGATTTTCTATCGTTTAGTGTATGTCAATAACATTGTTGTCAACAGTGTTTTTGACAACATGGTTGCCCTAACAAAAATCTTTATATTTTATAGTACGTATTTGTTTGAATAATATGTGCTATTTATTAACTTATTTATTTATTCACACTATTAATTCAATTTAGAATTGTTGAGACAAAGATTCCAACTCCATGGGACCAATATTCCTTGTTGTGTTAGGACGTATATTAAACTAAAAAAAAAATAGCATCAAATAATATACAAAACAAAAATATCATTTAAAAATAACACCACAGCATGTAGATGTAAAAACAACAAAGGCAAATATTTGATTTATACGAAGCAAAGTAAACATAAATTTATAAAATATTAAGGAGTTTCCTACTCATGTCTCTCCGCCCAAGGAAAATTCAGTCCTGAGCCTCTAAAATATTTTATATACTCGTATACAGGGTGGCCGGAGAAATGACGACTAAAGGTAAAATTTAGTTGCCTCATCCTAAGGGGTATCCGAATCATCTCCACGTATGTTTCGCGATTTTGCGTTGTTTTCGAGTTATGTATTTTTCAGTGGGTTTTTGAAAATTTTAGACCGGACCCGTTTTTAATATTATTTTTTTAATCTGTGGAAGATTAATACATTTTTTTTTGTAACTCATTTAAAAAAAATAAACTTTCACGAATAAAATAATCAGCTTCGTTCCATAAATGGGAGCTAAAAAAATTTTGACCTAAAATGCAAAATTTAAGTTTGAGCAAGTCAGAATCGAACTTTCAACTTCAAATTCAAAATCTAAAAATGCAATTTCTTAGTTTTTGAGTAATTTTTAAAACTGTGTTACATTCTAAGCTTTTGTAATAATACAAAAAAATACTCAATGGGGTATAATTAGATCAAATTAGCTTTCAAAGATACTGTGGCAAAAAATTTCTCAGTCATTCTCACTATTTGTTGACTACTACTCGTGTCGCCAAATGCGTTTAGAGAAACTATTGATATCACGTGTTTAAATCGAATTTTTAGATGAGAGGGCGCTATAATGATGGTGTTTCTCTTATGAAATTAAAAAAAAATTGTAAAATGCGTTGGAACCTATAGAGTAAATAAACGCCGCTTTCTCATACTTAACTAAATTGAATTATATATTAATTAGGTAGGACTAGCTTTAAAAGCAATTTAAATTGGTTTTGGAGCTGGTGCAAAATAGGTAAACAAAGTATACTATGAGTTTAACTACTGGCATACACTAACGTATTAATATATTTTTAAAAAGATGAACGCAAAAAAAGCAAAGTTTACTATTAACACACGATTATTTATGTACATAATTCGTGAACACATATAATCATACCTCATACCGTCTTCGCCTATATTTATATAGGCAAAGACGCTAAAGCTAAGGCTGTAGGTACAATTATTAAAAGTCCTAAGAGTGCGTTACCTTCACGATAGGGAAATATCACATACTACGAATACCGATTAAAATATATGAAATGGATTTAGAATAATTAATTGTATTTTCAAAATCAATATGGATATTGTGGAGAAATTTTTTCATATATAAATGTAGAAAAGAAATTGAATAAAAATACATTACTAGAAAAACGCAACGTGTTTGGCCTTGGTTGTTGTGACGTCTAGATTTGTTATAATGTTCGAAAAAATTTTCAATGGCCAGGAAAAAATAAACATGAATCATGACGTATTAGGGGCGTGGTCAATGTAATGATTGTTTTGCGGGAATTCGAAATTCTTCTTCTTCTTTTCAACATCCGCTCTTAAGTGGAGCATGTGGACATCACCAGTTGCTTTCAGGAGACCCTATCGCCAGCCTATACTTTCGCTTCCTCCCACGTCAATCCAGCGCTCCATAATTCCGCCGAATAAAGTCGAAATATCGTCATCGACGTCCTTTCAGGACAGCGAGAGCCCGCAGGCTTAAAGAAGAGGCAACTTGGGTTTAGGTTCTCCTCAAGCATGCGCAGTACATGTCCAAGCCAGGTCCACTGCCGCATCCTCAAGACGCTCGTTATTGGTAGCTGCTGCCTCCGTTTTGGACTTCAATGTTAGTTATGAAATCGAACCACCTTATACCTAATATTCTCCTCAAGCACTTACTCTCACAACTCAGAAGTTTGGTGTTCTGGGCTTTGGTAAGGTACCAAGAGTCATACCTAATAGGAGTACTAGCATTATACAAGAATTGAATAACTGGCATCTCGTTTTGACCAAGTATAGACTAGAGAAAACACGCATTATGTTTAAAGTTGCTCCAGCAATTTTTAGGCGGGTTGCGAGCACTTTGTGCATGCTTCCACTCTTAGTTATGTGAACTCCCAAGTATTTAAAGCTGTCAACTTTTTTGATCCTCTGTCCATGAGAAGAGGATCAGGGTCAGGACATGATTTTTCGCACAAGATCTGAGTCTTTTAAAAATTAATATTAAGACCCAAATGAGCAGAGTTTTCCTGAAAATTCAAGAAGAACCGCGTGGAATTCAAAATTACAAATTTAAAAATATTTTTTATGCTGAATAGTATTTCATAGATCTTTTTAACTTAAAAATATATATTTTTAAATATATTGAAAGCTCATAATACGAATGAAGCAAATAAACTAAAAAGTGTGTTTGTTCTGTTATTTATAATCATACTATTAATTTTCATTGATTTTGGCGAGCGGGATTTTCATTTAAATTCGTATGAAGTGAACCGAGTGCATAACATTATTTTCTATCAAACGCAAACTTCATCTAAGATGAACATTTGAGCCGGACGGACGTCGCATCGATTGAGGTATTGATAATATCTACCTACGAAATACGTGTTCCATTCCTAACTCACGCGTGCTCGCTAGCCTACTTCCTCTCGTGAATTAATTAAATATATCAACCCATTAGTGCTATCAGTATGCGTACTTTGGCTACATATTATTGCGCATATGATACAGACAAATATTTTCTCACACGAGAGCGGTGACATGAAAACAAGTATTTCTGTACAAATATGTATCACTATTTAGATTATAATAGAAATAGATGGTGAAAGATAATGCTTGCTTAGGCTCCAATGAGCGTAGTATTAAACGATTCAGGGGAGTTCAACCAAAACTCTTAGGAGCCCTGAAACACAATAATTGATATTGAATGTTTTTAAACAGTGCTCACGTCATAAGAAATTTTAAACATGGATTAGTTATTTGGACATGTTCGTATCACCCCATTGGCTCATGTTCATATTAACCTATAGGATCAAGTTCACATTAATTCATTGAAATTTCTTGGTGAAAGTTTATTGTTATTTATAAAACATAAGCCGGTGAAGGTGTTTTCCATGACGTATTAGAATTTTTTTACGCATATTTAATATTTTGATAAATGTTTTTTTTAAATGTTATTATAACTTCATAGTTCGCTCCCGCTCAATATGAAACCCAGAGAATTAAGAATAGTCCAGAACGCAAATGCGCACCAAACAGAAGGCGACTAAACTACTCTTAAATGAGTAGTTTTATGTTTTGACTCATTAGTTTCTTTATAAACTTCGCTCAGTGCGCAACTCCCGATTTGAATTCAACTATGCCGTGTCGTGTAGTTTTAAAGTACAGAAATACTGCTGGGATCTTAAAGAAACAGATTGGGATCACATTTTATGTGTAAGTAGCAAATGCCTTACTTAAAAATTATATTGTTTTTCCATCTGTCAGATTGTCTAAGAAAACAAAATGGATACTTTGTTAGTGTCGCCAGGGTAGTCAAATTTTTTACACTACTTCGCTCATCTATGAGATAATGAAATGAGAACTTATGAAAATTGGACCTCTTAGATTAAAAAACGCAGTGGTGGACATTTGACTGTCATTATCTTTAAAACATTAAATATTATTTTACATGACGTAAAAATATCCGTTTTATGTAAAGTATAATTTCTTTTTTTTTTTTAAGTTCAAAGTTTATTAATGAAATTACTCTTATTAAATGATCCTTTACTTATCTATTCTGTTGTGTAAATCAATGTTTCTGCGTGTACAATAACATTTTTGAGAAATTAACAAATTGTTTTATTTTTTAATAAAACTATCTTACATTTGTGTTATGATTATATTTTTCGCTTTCTGGACAGCGAAAGAACGGCTAAAAGTATCTACGATGCAAATGTTGATGGATGCAGAAAAAGGGGAAGACTGAGAAAGACATGGCACGATCAAGTCCATCAAATACTTAAAGTTGGACATGTTAAGAGTGGGAATAATCGGCGTGCGTGCATGAGAAGATGTTTGAATGTAGAGGAAGTGAGGTCGAGGTTTGCAAAGACAGAGTGATATGGCGTTCTATCCTCTCTGCCTTCACCTACGGGGAAACGGCGTGATGGTTTGTTTGTTGTTTGTGTTTGTTTGTAAAACTCGGTTTATCCGCACTTCAGTCACCTGGATTGCTTAATATCAGATTCGTCATCAGTAAAAAAAAAAAATGGAGATGTTGCAATAAAAAAATAAAAAGGGCGCTGGCAGCCGGCGCGTTTCTTCCTCTAAGCAATTATTTTTGCTGTTCATGTTTAAAGTATCTGATAACGTCTGGAATTCATTTATCCAGATATTTGAAGTTTTACTGCGCATAGTGTACATCTTTTTTACTTTATTTACGTTTTGAACAATTATTAAAAATTTTGATTTTGAAATATGCACATTGCTAATGTTGATGGATGCAGAAATAGAGGAAGACAGAGAGACATGGCCTGACCAGATTCAACAAATACTTGAACATGGACTTGTTAAAAGTCAAAATAATCAGCGCACGTGCTTGAAAAGATGTATGAATGTAGAGGAAGCGAGATTAGTGTGCAAAGATATAGTGATGTGGCGCTCTATCCTCTCTTTCTATCCTTACGGAGAAACGGCGTGATGGTTTGTTTATTTGTTTTGTAAAATTTTGTCATTTTCTGAGTAATAGGTATTGAAATATTATTGCATTAAGAAAAACACTTTCTACTATTACATAGAGCCTTGGAACCTTTTTTTTATTTCTATGTCTTATTTAAACTCACAGAAAAGATCCTTACACCAAAAACTTATTCATTTGCACAGATAAAATTGTTCATTTACTTGTTAAGCTCCCCTGGTTTACTCTTGCGGAATAGCATCATCAGCTGTTGCCTAACAGGCTCAATCCACCATATCTGCGTGAGAAGAATCATACACATTCCTCCTTTCACAACAACTCTGACCTTAGATATCTTAGTCCTTACATCTCCCGATAAGGGTTAATTTGGCCCTAGAATAAAAAAGCAATTTCTTTGTACATCTCTAAATATCTTAAACACCTTAAAATAAAATAAACCTTTTTGTTGAGAACCTTTTGAAAATTAATTCAGTTTGATAAGAATTTGCGTTAACACTTTGGTACCGTATTCATTTAGTTAATTGAAAAAATGCGTGAAAAAGCCTTTTGGATAAACAAAGTTTTTTAGATTTTAACGGACTGGCAATCTGTTGCTGATTTTGTTATTTACCGTGTGCTTACTTTAACGAAAATGTGTTTTCTTGTATTTTGCTTACAGTTAAAAGGAAGGAAAAGGGGTTGCGTTTTTGAGAAATTCATACAAATTTGACAACGAAAGTGCATGGGTTGATATAATTATTGTAATCAATGTTATAATTTTTTGTTATTGATTGAGACTAAATGTGTAGATATTCGAAAAGAGCAACAAACTTTCACAATGACTTTTAAACTAAGAGCGCAGGTTATTGAGCAAGTCCATTAGTATAAATATTTAGGATGCTGGCTGAATGATAAATGGGATCACTCAAAAGAGATCAAAGTCAGAATAGAGATGGCGCGATACTGCTTTTTCAGGATGCGTGACCTTCTTTGCAGTAGAGATTTTAATTTAGACCTCCGAATGCGCATTGTACGATGTTACGTTTTCACGGTACTTTTTTACGTCGCCAAAACGTGGACACTCACCCAAAGCACTTGAAAGATCAAAGCTTTTGAAATGTGGTGCCACAGGAGGATATTAAAAACCTTATGTGCAGACAGAGTCCGAAACGATGACGTTCTCCGATGTATAAAATGAGATGAAGAAGTACTGATGACCATAAAGCGAAGAAAACTTGAAAGCTTTGGGCATGTGATGAGAGACAAAAAATATATCCTTTCACTAGTCATTCTACAGGGAAGGATTGAAGGAAGACGCAGTGCAGGTAGAAGGCGCATCTCTCGGCTAAATAACTTGCGTGACTGGTTCCATTGCAGCACTCAGTCTTTGCTCAGGGCAGCTGCCAACAAAGTAAGAATTGCTCAGATGATATCCAACCTCCGTCGGGGAGAGGAACGATAAAAAGAAGAAGAAGAAGAATGTTATTGAAAATAGTAATAAATAGCTTGTTCACACGAAAAAACGTAATTTTCACACATGTTCCCATCAAATCAATGATTTATGATTGTTTCTGTTGTCAAATGTACTGTGTTATCTTTATTTTAATTATAATAATATTTTTATTTTTTTACCCAAGTATTAAAATCCCAAAGTTATTGTATAGAATAATGTATATAACAACTGTGTTATACGAACACACGTATAGATGTATTATTATTTTATTATTTCATAATTTTGTTTTAGAACACTGTTATGTTAAATGTATTTTTTTTTATTTTATTTATTTTGTTTATGGGGATATCAACAGTAATACATGTAACAAGAATACAACAAATAAAATATACAGAGAATAAAACCAATGACAGATATCCACAGAAATACATTAAATACACTACAATATATACTAGCGTGTTTGTGTGAGTGTAAGTGAGTGAGAGGGTGGGTGTTATATTGGAATGAGGGTGGACATGTGTGTAAATATTGCACAAGTGTCAAGTGTCGAAAATATAAATATATTTAAAATATTAAGAATTAGAGATAAAATATAATAAAATAAAATAAAATAAGATAAGATAAAATAAGACTTTATTATTGAAACTAAGTATAAGACAAAAAAGTATGTTTTAAGACGCGCATTTTAAATATTATTTTTTTACAATCAAATGGATCAATAAGGGGAAAGTTCAAATTATATTCACTAACAAAACGTATAAGTGGAGAGTTCTGGGCATAGTTCGTACGAACTGCTGGCAGATGAAATAGAGAGCTCGACGTGTGACGGGTGCGGTAGCCGGGGACATTTAATGATAACTCCGACAAAAGAGCCGGACTATCAAGGCGTCCACTGAGTATGTCATGAAGCACCCCCATGTCCAACAGTAGACGGCGATCTTCTAAAGTAAGCAAGTGGTGTTTTTTGCAGGAAGACATATAATTGAGATCGGTATACCTGCATCTCCAGTTAAGATGTCTAAGAAATGTCCATTGAATTTTCTTGAACTTTTCTTTATGTGTGAGATATTGTGGAGACCAAACAGAAGAGGCATACTCGAGCAAACTGCGAACATGAGCAAAGTAGACCATTTTAATACACGCGATATCTTTAAATACCTGACATGTACGAAGTACAAAACCAAGGTTTCTATGTGCACGGGTCAGTATGTCATCGAAGTGATTCTCAAATGTAAGTTTGTTATCAAGAATAACACCCAGATCGCGTACGGTATCAACTCTCTGAACAGGTTGGTTTTCTAATATATAATGATATGGGATGGGATGTCGACCTCGCGAAAAAGAAATAAGCAAACACTTTGATACATTGACGTTAATACGATTTTTCAAATAGTATAATTCAAATAGTATTTATATTTATGTTATATAAAAGACATTTTTGCAGTGTACACACTAATAAATAAAATAAACATATTATTATTTATCTACAATAAATAATAAGTTAATGTTAAGTATAAGTTAATGTTGCTTTATTTTTGTAAAATAAGTAGGAAAACAGATAGCAATTAAATGCATGTACAGTAATTAATGTGCTATCGGTAGTAAATTTTGAATTCGACCAAAATATTATACAAAATTCTCTCCTCCACTTTTTTACTTTATTTTCTCATCCCCAACCTTCTTGCTGTGCAGAATTACTTAGTTTAATAACTATTCATGTTCCAACCAGAAGGTGTACATGGTACCACCTGTTTCATGTACCAATTAGCAAAACATCGTATGTCAAAAATGCTTTTCTCCGTAGGACTTTTTAAGTGTACAATACTTAATCAAAATATAAATGACCCCTACGACTGAACTGTACAAAAAACACACCAGTTTGACATAAACTACTTGACTAAAATTGAGACCTTAAAAATTGTGCACAAAATAACACTGGGAAACATACAAGACGACGACATTATACTAGTCAAAAATACTGACATACACAAATATAACACCAGACAGCAAAAACACTATCATATTGAAAAAGCAAAGACAAACACAGGACAGTCAAAAATATTACATAATGGACTTAAACACTACAACGACCTACCTTACTACTTGAAAACTTTTACTGGAGACAAATTTAAAATCAATATGAAAAAGCACATGATGACTGAACTAACTAGACTAGACGAGATATAAAATGACTAGACAATATTAAATTTCTAATGTAACCCTAACGGGTTTTTCAAAGTTGTGAATAAAAAATAAAAAAAAATAATACCCCAATATCACTCTGTCAGCATAAAAATTGACACACTAAGGTGATTCTAAACGAAAATATGAAACAAATTATTCATAGACGGCGTTTTTATAATTTTTTATTGAAAAATGCAATTTTACGTTTATTTTTAATGGAAATTTTACAAAACTTGATTTGGAGAAACTTTACACTATATTGATTGTAACAAACACTATAACAAGATAATTTAGGTCTTTTTCATAAAATAGTGTACAAAACAAAAAATAAGAAAAGTATTTTTTTGTTTTGTACACTATTCTGTGAAAAGGACCGGAATTATATTGTTATGGTATTGTTACAATCAATATAAAATAAAGTTGCCGCAAACCAAGTTAAGTAAACGTTTCATTGAAAATAATCGTAAAAATGGCATTTTTTATGTTTATTAAATTGTTATTTATGAATAATTCTTTTGATATATTCGTTTAGAGTCACCTTAAATGCATTATGTTTTTCAATTTTCAATTTTATTTTTTCATATATATGTATATTACAAAATCAAATATCTTAATTCATACATAAAGCCATGAAAAATATCCGCACTCCCTCATGTAGAGAAACCGAAGGAATTTCTTCTGAACCCTCTCCACCACAAAAGAGTACTTTAACTCATACGGTCCCCAAATCATCGAGCCACTCTCGAGTCTACTTCGCAGTTAAGCTACATGTTACTTGATAGACAATGTAATAATAAACATGAACATCTCCCTTCCCCTCATTATTCTCTTTTCATGCACCCCTATCGTAACCCCGCCCTATTTACTGCAATCATATCTACGTAAATTACTGTTACGTTACTTAGAGTAAAAACCTAATAGAGTCGCCCATAGGAAGAAAAACCATTTTATGATTGCTGACCACGAAGTTTGCAACAAATTACAGCAAAACGATGGACTATAGGTACTTGGATTGAGAATTGCGAGCGCAAACTGAAACCGGCCATTACACGTTTGTGGTTAAACTAAAAACTAAAACCAAACAAAAAAATTTGAACGCTTCTGTTATATGCAATAGAGCTTAAGAGCTTCTCTAGAGAATTAATATTATGAGGTCTGTATGTATTGTATTTCTTGACTTACTTTTTACAAATTGTAAAAACTTGTGAATGGTTCTGAGTTTATACAATATATCTGTTTTTTCCATAAAAATATATGTAGAACTGTAGTTTTACCAAATAAAATAAAATAATATTTCATATTTTATCTTTATTGTGTAACATTTTCTGTCACTTTATTTGAAAAAAAACTTTGAAGATATAAAAAAAGGTGTATGCACAGTTTATGATATTTTATTATTTATACATATAAAGAGAGGAAGACCGAGAAAGACATGGCATGACCAAATCCAAAAAATACTTAAAGATGGACGTGTCAAAAGTCGGAATAATCGGCGCGCGTGCATGAGAAGATGTATGAATGTAGAGGAAGCGAGATCTGTATGCAAAGATAGAGTGTTGTGGTGTTCTATCCTCTCTGCCTACCCTTACGGGGAAACGGCGTGATGGTTTGTTGTTTGTACATATACTAAAACATCTGTTGTTTTTCGTTATAAAAATAAAATTTAAAAATAATATTTTAAACTGCTTAAAAATTTTGAATTTTCTCTCTGAATTTTATTTTTTCTACGTTTGTTCTCTTATGATTTATAGATTATTAGTAAAAACACACTATTTGTCATGTTTAATATTGAATTTGTTAAAAAATAACAAATTAATATTAATTTTTTTCATGTACAATATTTAATTTTGATTAATTTAATTTTGGTGTAATTATTGTTCATCGTTTGTTAAATTTAATAAATAAAACATAAATCCTAGGCCCAAGGGGTTAAGGGATGCCAGTTCGCTGTAAGGGTGTTTAAGAACGGGTATGATTCAATTATTACGTTTCGTAATCTATGAATGTACTCGTACGAGAGTATTCAACGAATTTTACCATGCAAAAATAATCTCACAATAAAATAGAGATACAGTTAAACTATTTATATATTCAGACTAAAATGTTTGCGTAACACTATAAAGAGCATATTTTGTATCCAATAAATAAATAATAGTAAAAATAATATTATTCAAGTATCTTAGACTAAAGATGTTAACAGTCGACAAGTAATTTAAGCAACATACCTTTATAGTTTTCAATCTTATGCCTAAGCTTTTCAATTTTTGTTTTAATTTGTGTAAATTACATAATATTATCATTACACCGGCAATTTTCTTTACAGATGTAAGGGTACTTTTAAGCATTTTAAAACATTATAATAATTTAACATATTACAAAAGAGATGGAGAATATTTGAGAGAAAGTTACATACTAGTCTAGGCATCTTCATGGCTAATGGCCTGTCATTGGCTGGTTTAAGTGGCCACTTTACACACTGTGTAACATTCATCATTCTGCCCATAGTTGAACATCTATATTCCTTCAATTCTTTCGTCGGTTAATGTTTATGAAGTAAAAGAGCTAGAATCTTCATTTGTGCGGGTGAGATTCGTCTAATTGAATTTTTCACCTACATACAAGGTAACGCCAGATTATTTTTTTAAAAATTTTCATACTTCTTAATAGGCCAGGTGAATTTATGAACAATATTTTGAGTTTGTCCGAATTTTTGTAGTCAAGGACTGGATTCAACTCCCTGAGGAGCTGTTAATATTAACATATTACAACTGAGATAAAGAACATTTTAGAGAACATAATATAAAAGTCAAGGCATCTCATTAGATGAATCTCACCCGCACACATAAAGGTTTCAGCTTTTTAACTTCACAAACATCGACAGATGAAAGAATCTAAAAAATATACCCTGTGGATGCCTTGACTTCTATATTACCTTCCCTTAAATGTTCTTAATCTCTGTTGTAATATGTCAATATTATCAGGTCTGAGCATTAGGTCAGTGCTATTCAAGCTCCTGACGTCACTGCGACCTGTGAAGATCTTTTGTGACAGGTCCCCGTGAATAATGATTTCTCACATATATATATTATATATACCATACATTTTTTGTTTTTTGTTATTATTATTTTTAAATTTGGGTTTTAGGCCGGAGTGATCTAAACAATTTTACATCGATCGATAAGATATCGATAAGTAAGGTGATAGGTTTCCTCATTAAGGTTTTAAAAAACAGATAATTTTTGATTAAATTTATTTTTTGACTATCCTTGATGGAATTCCATTGTAATGATGTAATAATTTATTGATAATACAATTTATATACTAATTTTTGATAATCATTGTTCAATAAGTCCACTTATAGTCACCACGTATTGTCACATATTCACATTACTCACACACCCATACACATCTACACACCCTCACACAATATAAATATATATTCTCACTCTCACTAACATGTACAATAATTAAACTAATACATTAAAACAAGTACTTAGCAAACATATTATTATGTAATAATAAAAATTATCCCCATAATGTAATAAAGACACATTTTATGAATATATTTCTACCGACATATAAAAACCATTGCATAAATTCTATAATGTGTTTTGTTTTTATGAGAAAATAAATAAATATACAACTTAAGTCCATTTTTTTCCAAATTTCAAAATGAGCACCAAAAATAAAAAAATGAAGTAATTTTTTTTTTAAAGATAATTTCCTGTTTTCCAAGAAATTACATTTACTTTAACGTTTTAGACTCGTTTATTATTTTATTTGATTTCAAGGCTTTAAATTAGAATATCAAGAAGACGAATGTAAGAATTTCCAACAACTCTTTCTCTTCGCGTTCAATAGAGGGAATAAAGCTGTCAAAGCTAATCGCGATATTTGTGCAGTGTACGGTGAAGATACTTTGAATTACTGAATCTTTTTTGTAAAATAATAACGGAGAACACATTATTTTTATAAGGAACGATTTATCAAAAAAGCAAAGAAATAGAGACACACCATGGTAAATAGCCATAGTGTGTAAAAAATTCACTTCGTAAGTACCATAATCCAGGGAGAAAACACAGGAATACGTTAGTATGAAGAAAAATCAGATCGTTTTACCTCTTAAGATGTTATCAACTTTACTCAGAGGATAAATAAATATATTAGTACATAACCTTCTCTATCTAACAGCAACTAAATAACTCTATAAACAAACCAAGTAATTATATGTAACTAAACTCTTTAAACTAAAATCTTTAAAATTTATTAGTAAATAAGCCAATAATGCTATCGTAGACGAAGGACTACAACTTAAAAAAAATTGTCGTAAACATGGACACTACGAGAATATCAGAAAAATATCATTTCCAGCCTTCTAAAACGAGACAAGGACAGTCGAGACTAATAAACCAGGGACAGAAATTATACAATAAACTACCAGACAAAACTAAACAAAAGACTCAGACAACCTTTACAAAAGATGTTAAAAATATTATTATTAACAGTAGAATACGAATTTTAAATGTAAAAATATTTTGTTTAATGTATGTAACCCGTAATGGTTTATCAGATTTATGAAATTTAAAATTAAAAAACAAAATCAGTTCAGCAACAAAGCAAGCAAGAAATATGTAAAATATTCGAAATAAGTTATCAATAGGTACTACATCAGACGATTGATTTGCAGACGCCTTAGAATCCAAGGAATGCGTCGAGAACAGGATCCCCGCCAAGAATTCTGTCACAGGACGTTCATGCGTTGCCAGGACACTACTGAAGGAAAGATAAATTGAGAAAAGGAGACACTTTTCCCGGAATTTCGAAAGGATCGCAAAGAGTTATTGAATGACACAATCGCGACAATCTTCAGACAACAGACGTTCCGATGTCCGTCGCACAATCGATGTCCTGTCGCTTGCGATTCTCGAATATGTCTGTCCTCTTTAGGAAGACATTTATTTAGGCGAAAGGTCTATGAACTGTATTTTAAAAGTGCTTTAAAAGCAAGAATTGAACGTAAAATCCACATAAATAATTTAAAACACAAAAAAAACTATTTTATGAAACAGATCACCTCCCGTACTTCGATTTTATTATTTCTGTCACAAGTAATTCATTAGTTTTCAAAAAATTGTCTGAAAATTTTAATATTTAGATAAATTAATAGAACTGATTTACATATTTTTTTAAATATCTGTACAAAAAAATCGGTTTTGTTGTTTTAAATTTATTTAAATTGTTATTATGGACAGATTGAAAAGCGTTTTTTTTTTTATATAATATATCTAGAGAGCTTCACGAAGTGAATTTATGGATATTGATTTAAGTTTTACTTAAAATTTAAGTAAATCTTTCCTGTATAACAATTTTATTAATTTTGCAATCATGTGCTACGGATTTAATCAAGTAAGAGAAAAAAATGGGTTTGAAGTTTTTTATAAAACATCACTTCTTTCTAACAGTTTCGGATTTCTTTGGGGAGAGCAGCCAATGCCTCAGAGCATTTGACCGCAAATGCGTGTTCACCAAATTTAGTGCGCTGTACGCGTACAGGTTTAATGACTTTTTCTATCGACGTACACGTAAATGATCAAATCTTGTCTGCATAAGTTTATTAAGTTCTTTTTTTATTATATTAAATTTACCAACTGACTTTGCGGCAAGGAAAAATATTTATACAGTTCTGCGTGTGAAATAGACGATTGACTTTCTGGCGAAAATTTCGGAAAAAAAAGAGTAAAGAGTAGTCCGCCTCTTAGTTTAGTTGTTGGCGCATTAACCTACCATTCTTGAGGCTCCGAGTTCTATTCCTGGGAAGCTTACGTTGCAAAACTTTATTGTCCCTACACTGGAACCCTAAGTGTCACGAAGACTAATTAGTAAACCTTCATGTAACAAATAATCTCTTATAAAGGTCCACAGCTAAAATTAACCCTCATTCCAACACAACTCAAATAAAGATGGCCAGAAAACGAAATCAATTTGTGAAATATAAACCTTATACGTTATAAGCTAGGTTCCATATAAAAAAAGGGAATAATGATATGCACCATTCTGTGTATCAATGCATTGCTTCCTGTCATATTGGTTGCAGACAAGGAAATGGCAGTTACGATTTTTTTGCAGAAATATTGATATTGCCGTTCATTTCATTAATCCAAATATTTCAATTTTAATTTTTGTGTGTCTATGATGAAACACGAGTCTACATCGGATACAAGACTTAAATATATCTCTTTTTAAAAAAATAATTAAGTTTTGTTTTTGATAAACTTCAAATGGAAATTTTCACGCCGGACGTGGAAAATTAAAATTTGTATTAATATGTAGAATTTTAATACAAAACATGTTTATCCTTGTTATGCGAAGAATATTTATATGAATGAAAGTGATTCCAATACAACAATAAATCTGATTAGCTGTATAAGAAACAGCTAGAGAATATAACTCATAACAAGAAAAACAGAGACGCTGTTCTGTGGCAAGCATTTGCTTAAAAGAGACAACAGCATCTAGATAGTAGGGTAGATACATGTACCATGCATAAGACAAAGAAAATTAAATCGTGTGTGTTTTTCTCATTCGCTCAATCAGTCGGTTATTGGCAGTGAGCGGCAGTGCACGCTAGTTAAATGACCACCCGATTTATAATTTTACTTACATCATTATTATTATCATTCTACCTAATGGGGCATAGGGTACTGCATTAGTACACCGATTGCAGCGTATCTTGTTTTTTTTGTTACACAAGGGAAGATGATCAGTCTTACGCTTCAGGTACCAGTCCAGGGACTACGAAATGTTCTAGTGTGAAAACATGATTTAAAATAAATATTTCATATCAACCGGGATTGGGGTGTGGTCCCGTGGCTAGTGTTGCGGACGCACGAATCAGAGGTCCTAGGCTCAAATCCAACTCTACCCCAACTTGATTACCATTTTCTTATGGTAAGTAATTTATAACTCGTCAAAAATGGCCCACAAAATATTTGGGTAAATCTTAAAAACGTATTTTTTTTTTTAATACAAACTATGCCAGAAATCAAAACGATGACCATTACACCCCGACAAATTATTTTGCTATAAGATACCTAAATTGAAAGATTATTTTTATAAGTTAACGAGAAGGTTATTAAAGAGTATATTTCTATGTTTTTTTTTTCAAACTATATAGAATGTTCCGTCTTTTGCTTGATATAACTTGACGTTACAGTACCGCGACCAAAGGATTTTTTTAACACAGCCCTTAAAGAGTAAAGACTGTTTTCTTTTGGTCGTAAATAATTGTGTTAGAAAATGGGAAACACTGTGTTAAGCGGGATTTGAACCAGACCTCCTGTACCGGAGTCCACGACACTACCCACGAGACCACAACCTGTCTCATATTATAGAATATGGGCCATCTAAATAAATGCACCATCAGTCCCTTATCCGCACTTGAGGGTGCACTGCATTAATATACAACATGGCACGTATCCTAGTCATCACTGACATTAAAGTATGTGATCGGACTGATCAGTCTTACGCTTCAGGTTGCAGTCCAGGGACAGTGAAATATTTTATACTCATGTTATTTTTCTTTGCCGAAAACTCTCATTGAGAATATGAATTTATTTGCACTTACATAATTGCATGTCTATTATAGTATAAGTTTGATGATTATGTGTTACGTTTGATGATGTGATTGTTTTAGTTTAAGTTCGTTTATTTTTACTATTTAAAACCAAACGGATTATTTTTGTTTCGGGTTTTAATTATTTTGCTTAAGCCTGTGATTCTTCTGCCAGAAATCAATTTTATTGTTAAATTGTAATATCATTACGTGTAAACAACACGTTAAAATAAAAGTATAAAGACAAGTGAATAAACAACAATGTTTTGAGTATGTCAAAATATTTGTAGACAGGCTGGATTTCCTTCCTTGGAAAATATTTAGGTCTTATTTTGTTGCAACAGAGATGAAAACATTTTTGAGAAGAGAATATGGAAGTCTAGGCATTAACAGGGCTTAGTAGCTGTCATTGGCTGGTTTAAGTAGCTGAATTAGTTCAACCCAATGAATCTCACCAGCTCTTATACTTCAAGTCAACAGATGGAAGAGTTGAGGCAATGTGGATGTTTAAACATGAGCAGAATGGTAAATTTTACGCAGCGTATAAAGTAGCTATTTAAACCAGCCAATGACAGGTTCTAAGCCCTGTAAATGCCAAGATACCTATATTCCCTTTTCTAAAACGTTTTCTCTCTCTGTTGCAACAATTTATTACTTTTTTGACACTTGTGCAATAATATTTACACACATGTCCACCCTCATTCCATTATAACACCCACTCACCCACCCTCTCACACACTTACACTCACACAAACACACTTTCATGTATTGTACGAGTATTAAATTTATTTCTGTGGAAATCTGTCATTGGTTTTATTCTCTGTATATTAACAAATTAGAACAGGGATGGAGAATACCTTAAATAAGGGAATATGGAAGTCTTGGCATTTACAGGGCTTATGACCTGTCATTGGCTGGTTTAAGTAGCCAATTAACACACTGTGTACCACCATTTTGCTTATGTTTGAACATCCATATTTTTTCATTTCAACTCAATTTTAACCGCTTACTACTAAGATATTTCTAGACAATTAGTCTTACGCTTCAAGTTCTAGCATTGGAAAAATAAAATATTGTAGTCAAAACAATCTTTAAAATCGATTCGTCATATCCAACCTACTAGGATTCAAACCCAAGTCCTTAAGAATAGTAAACCAATCACTAAACTACGAAGCGGACTAATCTCCACTTGATTTCTTTATTCAAAATTTTTACCTGAATGTAGCCATCGAGTAAAAAAAGACATATAATTAGAAATCAAACACTGATTTGAGTCTACTGAACACTTAATTTTATTTTTAGAAATATAAACATATAAAAATAAAAACTTCGTGACAATTGTTTCGCCTTATTAGGGCATTTTCAAACGAATGTGAAGATTATTTGGATTGAATGTCCTTATATAGTTATATAATTCAAGGTACTTAAGTAGAAAATAAAAATAATCTTATGAACTATAGCATTAATTAAAGAACTATAGCATTAATTAATAGCACTATTCAACATATTTAAATAGACTGCTATTCTTCACTTTATTCCTTTTTGTACACGCTTATATGACGCGTAATTAATAGATGAATCATGTTACAATTGCATTGATATATTTTGATAAGAAATTCTTAAAAATATAAATATTGTATTATAATACATTTATGTTTATATAAATTTCCTCATAATATTTCAATCATGTTTTAAAATTAAAATGAACAGCAACCTGTTTTAATATTATTGATATTTTTTCGACAAGAATTATCTAAATTTACAAAACTATAAAGTTTCATTAATTATCTCACAATACATACTTGTATGTCAATAAATACTTACATTGTTATATTTTCCCCGAAATTCAAATATACTCGTAAAAACCTAAATTCCCCATTACCTATTAAACACTTAGCCTTGCCCTTAACCATTGGTTTTTCCCTCAATTATGATAAATATACTTTTATTTTATTTTAATTTTCTACTTAAGTACCTTGAATTATATAACTATATAAGGACATTCAATCCAAATAATCTTCATATTCGTTTGAAAATGCCCTAATAAGGCGAAACAATTGTCACGAAGTTTTTATTTTTATATGTTTATATTTGTAAAAATAAAATAAAGTGTTCAGTAGACTCAAATCAGTGTTTGATTTCTAATTATAAGTTTAAATATGGAGGTCTACAAAATAAACACCAAATCAATCAATCAAAAAAAAGACATGTTGGTTTATACTCGTATGTTACGGTCAAAAAGTTAAATCAGCTACTCAACTGCGAGAACTTTTCATTAAATCTTCTTCATGCGGTGCCTTATCAGGTTCCCCTGATGTTGGTGATTACTACAGCGAAAGCATCTAGACCCTGCGCTGCTCCGATGCCAGAACAACTGCTTGTTGAATGTAGTCGCCGTAGTGTTTTCTGGGAAAAAAAACCAGAGTGGTTTTCTGTTGCCTTCTCTGGTAAATTTTTCTGCCAGTGTTCACCTTTCCTTAGCTGGTCGGTTCTGGTTTGAAAGTGCCAGAAACTCGCCTTTTATCATCTTGTTATCTGCTGTGCTCACACCGTCATGGGTGTGATCCCATTGCCCGGGGTTCGCGACGTGGACGCTAACGAGTTGGACTAGTCAGTAGTGTTGCTAGAGGAATGCAACTGGGCGTTCGCAGCATTTAACAGGATCATCAAATTCCAGCAAGATGTCTCACTGCGACCCTACTGACGGTTTGAGCCCCATTCATTAGATACCGGATTAAATTGAATGCAAGGCCTTTTGTTGAATGAACGTTTAACAAAAGGGTTGAACGTCGCTTAGCCTCTTCAATTTTAATACAACAATAATGATTGTTTTATTAAGTAGTTTATTTTGTTAAGTGAGGTTAGGTTAAGTTTAGTAAAAAAAAACTTTTTTTCATACAAAGATATACAAAAAGCAGCCAGATATAGACAAATGAAAACTGAGATAAAAACACTTAAGTGAGTAATCAAATCAACAGTTGGATGGTTTTTTACTTTGGCAAATGAAAGATAATGCATGCATTGGTTTTTTTGTCTTACAAAAAAGATTTCAATCATACATGGTTTTTCAGGTTTAGACCGCGAAACTTCAGAAGAATATTCCTCATGGTAAGCTTTAAAAAAATCTAATAAAATATTTCCAAAAAGTCTCAAAGATCTCAAAATGAAGTAAATTTTTAATTTCTTGGACTAGCATCCCCGACAAAAAAAAATTGCATTAAAAACGTATTTGACCAACAAAGCAATACGCATCAAACGCGGACAAGGGATTATTTGTAGAGTTAATTTTATTTGTATTTTATTTTATTAATGTTAACACGTGTATATAAGATGTATTTTTATGTAAATGGATTTATTTATACAAAAATTAAATTACAATTTTGATAATTTATATTGTTAATTTAATTTAAATATGTATTGTTTAGTGTTAACATGTAATTGATGAAAATAAGCAGTTTTTTTTGTTTAAATATTTCTGTACATTTTATATTGTTTTTCATTGTTTGTAAACCAAATATACAAATAAAATTATAAAATACACATATATTAGTAATAAAAATTGAAGTGTAAATATTAATTTGAAAATAAACCACTGATAATTTGAAAATTAAACATAAATGTAAATAAGAAAACATACCGCTAAATTGAAGCACAAATATAAACAAGGAAATATTTCCATTAATAACAGAAAAAAATAATGTAGTTTACAATTTTCGAACTTGTCCAAATGTTGTCTCTCTTGGCTTTTCATAAAAATAAAGGTTTCAGCTCTTCAACTTCCCTAAAATCAACAAATGGACGAATTGAATAAATACGGATGGTCAAACATAGGCACTTATTTTTATTTTTACAAAAATTTCGTGACAATTGTTTCGCCTTGTTAGGCCATTGTTTAGTAGACTCAAATCAGTGTTTGATTTCTTAAATTATAAGTTTTAATATGGAGTTCTACAAAATAAACACCAAATCAATAAAATATTGGGAGATTATTTTGTTTTGTTTGTCAGAAAGCCAAAATTTAGACACCCACGTGCAGTGCCATAACGCCACCTCGTAACTATTTTTCCGCTCCCAAAAAACCGCTTGATTAAACGGAATATCTACTTAGAGTTATAAATATTCTATAATTTCAATAGTTTTTGCACACAAGAGCCTCGAAAGTACACAAATATTGGTCGAAAACCTTTCATGACAAAGAGAATGAACTATATATGTTCATGCGCATTCGAATCAAAGTAATACTTTGTACTTCTAAGTTAGATTTTCATGCTACACAATAGCTTGTTAATGGATGTTTCAGTATGTTTTATTTTCAATCAATATAGCCAGAAGTTAAGTAATAATTATGAAGATCATCTCTCGCAGAAGGCAATAATTACCGATGTATTGTTTGTACGGGCTGCGTGATTAGTGGCTATAATCATCGCTTTGCTGACCGCACTCTATAATCATGGCTCATGTCTACGCCTGCGGTGAGAATTTACACAAATGCATGTCTAGTATTACGCAACTAATACTAGTTAGAAATATTTACCAACTAATTAGAATCGCAATGAATAGAACGCTAAAATTCTTCATTTTATATCTAGTAAATTATTTCAATCACTAAACATTGGGTTGGTTTTAATTGTCAAATATCTCCTTGCTTTTTTTACTTGTAATTTTTTTTTAATGTTTTGTAGCTTATATTTGTTTAAATTTTCTTATGAGTATCTACATTTTTAACAAATTACAAAAGGGATGGATTATTAGACTCAAATCTAAATATATTATTAGTTGTAGAGTGAATTATTTATTAATTTAAGTATTGATAACGAATTCCAGTTAAGTGTTGATACTGAACTAAATTGAAATTTATTGGAATAAAAGTCCTATCTCTATGGGAAAAAAAATCTTTGTCGAGTTGGAACTAATACTTTAAGGCTGCAGTTTCATAAAAAGTAAGGAAATCTCACGGTTTAACCATTTGAAAACGCTGTTTTTTTTTTCAAAATTACGCAATCAAAAAAATTGATCTAACATGCATTAAAAAGAAACATAATTTTAAAACATTTTTGTTAAAAAATAAATTTAAAATTTGTTTACCAGGACAATTACTCAGACTCGTGAAAATTTTAAAATTAATGTAATTAAAAAATTAATAGCATATTTTTTTATTATATTACCTGTAGGCTGAATGGTGAAAGATACATAGTGTGAATAATTTAACTTGGCCGATGTCAGATCATAAGTTCTGTAAATACCTAGACTTTTATGTTTTTAATAATTTCTTTTCTGTTAAGAAATCTATGAAAAACATAGCCTGTTAATTTGGTTACTGATAAAATAAAATCAAATATTTTTTTTAATATGTATTTTATAAGTGGATATTTTGAATCAGATTCCCAAAGAAATAAACATAAAGCAAGAAGATTTAAATTTCATAGACAAAAATATTTTAGAATTTAGAACAGGAGTGGTTTGTTTATTTTGATGGCAACAAACAATTTGATTAAAAATAAACCGATAATTAAAATGGTTTTATAATATTATCATTCAACAGATTATCGTTTGCATTTTTATTCTCCAAACAAAACATGTCGGCAATCTTGGATAACATTTTCTCATGACCACGATGCATAAATAAGCTATTAAAATCCAGCTTACATGTTTTAAAATCACACCCACATTTCATTAACCGATTATTTGTTCTTTTTTCAGTTTAAGATCACAGAGAGCGGCCACAATCCACAATACATCGGTAACATCTGTTTAGATATCAAAGGAAGATCGTGTAAGCAAAACGCGTTGAGAATAACAAACATGTGACGGCAGTCAAGCGTTAATGTAAACCCGCCTCGAAACGTATAGTTGTGTATGTGATGTGCTTCGTGCGTGTGAATATGTGTACGTGCCGTGTAGTGTATACATACGTCAATTTTACTTGTGCAAGTGTCCGGTCAAGTTGGGTCAACATGGTTTTTCGGACGCTTTTGGCGCTTTTTTGCGCTTTCCAGGTCACAGCCATCAACGATTCTACA
>NW_028279651.1:0-46314 GCF_059751315.1 Micrasema longulum
TTACATAAAATAAAATATAGCTGCTTGAGTTTAATTAGGGATAGGATGCTGCGTATTGACTTAAAGATGTGGGAAAGTATTCTATTTTTTTGTGTTATATATTCGATGTGTTCTGTCCATTTAAAATATTTATCAATAATTATTCCCAAATATACCTAGTGATCACCTGACAGAGCAATTCCTGAATTTATACAGCTATCTTTAGCGCACTATTTAACTAAGCAATTTTTTTTTTTGTGGGTTATTTACGAAGATATGATTTTTTAACGTTACATTTATCAAATACCGCGCCAAATAACTAATCAGTGTGTTGCTTTTCAGTAGTGACGTCATGAAACGGTTGGCGTTCTTACTTTCACTGACCGCGGTAAGTTGTATTTCTCCAGCCAATAACAAAACTGACAAGAATCTATGGAATATTGCTTTGATTACTTCATTAAGTTGATCGAAATTTGCTCATTTCTATGTTATGGTTGTTTTTACGAACGTTTCTATTTAGAAAAACCTAGAAAGTTGGCATAATCTCTGGTTGAAATGTAAAAAATTTTCAATCACAAATTATACTCTTTTTTTTTTCTATGGTCAAAACGTTCCTTACAAGGTGCGGGGGCTTTAGAGCGGAAACCGAAAATACTACACGTAGTTATAAGGAGTGACTTCATTATTTAGATTTAAAAATGAACACTATTTTTATCATTTTTTATTTATTTTTGCGTGCGTTTTTGAGATATTTCATCCTACTCCAAAATTTTTAAATATATACGCGTACACGAAAACATTTTTAAAATTTAATTCCTGGTTGGGCTGGAATTCCTCATTCAATTAATTATTTTTTCAAGGCAATTCGTTTATTTAAAAAATAACATGTACATAACAAACTAAAATTAAAGACATACGTATTATAAAAATACAAAAAATATAAGGAGAATCCTGCTCCGGATACATGGAACAGACCAACATCCAGAGCGATGTTGTTCAGCATAACAGTAACCCTTCCAACAGGCATAACCATCGGTAGATTGGTTCTGTATATCGGAATATGAAACAATTTATGCTGACGCTGTTTAAGGTACATACAAATCAATGCTCCTCAGAATCTCAGGATTATCGACCATACCGCGCAACAATCGATAAAAACGTATAGTCAAAAACACATTCCTTCTAGTCTCTTAACTGTTGTAGCCAAGCATACCCTGGAGAAACTCGGTCGGGTAGAGCCGAGGATAATACCCGCTCTCTTTTATGTAGAGATATCTCAGAAATTTTATTTGGATTTTCTCTATCATAAGAGAGTACTTCAGTTCATGTGGCCCCGAAATCGTGGAACCCCTCTCGAGTCTACTTTGCACCAAGGAGTTGTAAAGAGTTCTCAGCACGCGGGTATTTAAGAAAAACCTAGCAGTGCGCAGAATGAATCCTAACATCTTTAATGATTTACCACTGATTGCCTCTATGTATTCATGAAATGTCCGAGGGCTTACAAATCTAAAGTCCAGATCCTTAACATTTGATATTCTTATCAGATTTTGGTAATTCTTTTGGGCCATAGTGAAAGACATGACCGAGCACATAGAAACATTAATCCTTAGTTTGTTTCGTCTTTCCCATTCACATCTATTAGATATATTTATTTATTTATTAATATACACGGCACGCGGTTTTTTTTTACTTTAAAAAGATACATATTAAAAATAAAATAAACACCTCAATAAAATGTGACAAACTCAAAAATTAAATCAAAAAGTATTGTGTTACATAAATACTTAATATAACATAGCAGTTTTGTATAAAGAACATATTTAGAAATGAAAAAATAACTAAACAATGTGTGCAGATAAAATTTTTAATGGAAAACAATTTTATTATTTAAGAGGTACAAAATATAAGTATATTAAATACAATAAAATTCTTCTGTCTCAAAAAAAAATCTAATGATAATGATAACAAGCAAAATAATTATCCACTTGGAGAAGACAATAATCGTCCAAAGTTGTCACCTTTAAAAAAGTTTTAAGTCATCCGCAAATAACAGAAAACGCGAGTTTAAAATGACATTTCTGCTTTTCATTCAATTTAAAGAAACTCTAATAAAACACGCGATATTATATTTAACAGTTCGTACCTGTGTTATATTTCAATGTTATAAATCTTAAGAAACATTAATGTTGAAAAAATTAAGGAAAAACAAACTTTTTAAATTCAGTCAAAAAAAACTTTAAAATCCTTTTGCGTCTCAAAGGTGATGGTTAGTATAAAACTAAGTGCATTTTTCATTAATTAACTTTCCTAAATGAAGACTTCTATAATTGTATTTGTTTTTTCCAGTGTTATAGCTGTGGGGCAAGTAAGATTATTTTTTAATTACAATTTAATTAAATTGATTGAATCCAGAGTATACTGAATTGGTATTTCAACTGTGGCGTATCTTGAATATTTTGAAATATGAAAGCCAAAATTCATAGTGAGAACTATTAAGAAAAATTTGCATGCTGTGTTTTACATGGTTAATTATTGATCTATCTTATTATCTTAATTAAAAATTAACGAACCTTTCTAAAACTTCTAGATGAGGGTTCTGCAGTGCAGATAATGCAACTGAAATTTCAATTACTTTTCTGCTCGTGGTCTACGACTTCGCTCTTCTTAGGAGAGAACATATTCCGTTCCTCAACATACAACATTATATTTTTGTTTAAAGTGCCAGACTTTAGAATGAGATAACTCTTCATTCGAAAAATGCCCTTTCCTTGATCACTTTCAAGAAACGCCTGAAACATTATTACACCTAGAACCTTAACTTCCTTTCATTAATAAAAATCCTTTTCTCATTCCAGGATCCAATTTTTGTCACCATCCAAACTGATTATCTGACCCTATGTTCCTTATTGTATAACGTAAATAACAAAATATTTTTTTTAAGTATATACTACAACAGAGAAAAAGAACATTTTACAGAAGAAAATAGAGAAGTCTAGGCATCTACAAGGCTTATGACCTGTCACTGGCTGGTTTGAGTGGCCACTTTACACACATTAATATCCACATTCCTTCAATTCTCCCATCTGTTGATTTTTGTGAAGTTCAAGAGCAACAGATGGAAGAATTGAGAGCATATAGATGTTCAAATATAAACAGACTGGTGACTGTGACACAGTGTGTAAAGTGGCCACTTAAACCTGCAATGACAAGTCATAAGCCCTGTAAATGTAAAATACTCTTACTTTCTGGATATGCCTCGTACTATATAATATAAATTAACTTAAAAAATGAAAAAAATAAAAATCTTACAGAAACAAATAATACTCTGTCTCCTGAACCAAAAACGTTTTTGATATAGATTTGATTTATTTCCAGTGTCTCATGGCTGCTCAAAAACTTGAAGTCTTATCTGCCCGAATAGTCTGTGCCGAATCATCACGCGCCGACGGAGTTTTGATTAAGAAATTACGAAATGGTGACTTCAAAATGAGCGATATTAAGTTGAAGAAATATGCTTACTGCGTGTACAAGACTCTCGATCTTCTCAGTCAAGATGGAAGCATCAACACAGCGGCTGCAGTTCAGATGCTTCTAGAAACTACTGATCCGATTAAATATTCCAAAGACACGATAACCTGCAATAAGCAGGTCGCTGCCACCAGGGTGCGCAAGTTGTGGAAGATTCTGGCTTGCCATAATACTTTATCTCGAGACTATGTTCACATACTGTAGTTTATAATAAGGAAACGTCCATTTTATTTTTACAATTTTAAATTAATAATGGTCTATGAAATACTGACGAGTAAAAAATATATATAAATTTGAATTCCCGCAAAAATAGTCAAGCGCATTGGCCACGCCGCTATAACGTCACGATTCAGTTAAATTTTGAATTTTGTTTGTTATCGTTTAAATCTAAACGGAATGTCGTCAAGAAATTTGACGTCACAATAAAGAACTTCAGCCCTACGGGAAATTGAATACAAAAAAATGTTTTGTTGCGTGTGGTAAATTTTAGGGCGCTTGATGAACTGAAATGAAATGTACGAGAAAGTTTCTTAAAAAAGTACGAAAAATATAATACAAACTTTTTAATAAAAACGCACTACTTTGAACGACGTCACCAATGCTATGGGAGCTGTGAATGATATGCGGTTTGTTTACCGTAAACGAACCAATCGGAAGAACTGACAGAGAAGAACTTCTAACACGGGGAGTTATTTTAGAAATACAAAATTTAAAAAAATCATAGCGTTGATAATACGATATATAAAACTAAAATAAAACATTTTTCGGGTTAGTTGAATAGTCTACTAACAAATAAAAAAAGACACTGAACTTCCTCATGATCAAGGCCAAACATGTCGCGTTTTTGTAAGGACATATTTTTCAATAATTTATTTTTAAAGTTATGTATGAAAACATTTCTCCACAATAACGATTTGATTTTAAAAATGCAATTAATTTTTCCAAATTCGTTTTACACATGTTTATTGGTATTCGTAGTATAATACGATATTTTCTTTTTATCTGCAATTCGTTCAGTCATACTATTGATATTGCTTTACATACTTATACTTTACTGTTTCATTGCTCCAGTACTTCTTCCAACCAACAAAACAATTCATTGATACCGAGACTGCATAGTGCGTAGGTAAGGTAACACTTATGAAATGGCTGCAGACATTCTGTCCGATTCTTTACCATCTTATAAGTCCACAATATCAAGTTTATTTGTAGCTGCTCGTCAAACCATTATTGTCAATTCAATTTCATAAATTAAAAAAAATACTTAGTTGTTTATTTTTATTACCTAATACTTGTTTTTTATTTTTTACCATTATATCAAATTGCACTGTAGTATTGGCAAATACGCATTTCATAGATACATATTTTTATTTCTTATTTTTTCGTGATAATATATGCTTGCTTGTTTATTAACTTAAAAATTTAACTTAAAAATGTCTTTCTTGCTTACGGTAATTCTTTATTTATTGTTTGCCTTACAGAATTTATTTCATAAGATACATCTTTGCATTTTTTGTTTATATGCTTACTGTTTTTTCTTGCATACCTTTGTTATTATTGTTTTTTTTTTTTTTTACTTTGTAAAACTTTTTATCATATTCTTTCTAACTAATTTCACATATTTTTTTTGTATATTCTGTTTATTATTTAGTATGTTAGCATGTAATTCATTATTATTTTTTGTAAATGCCTTTTGGGCGTTAATGAACAAAATAAATCAATAAAGGTGAAACGGCATTGCCGCATCATTTAAATGTTATTAAAAAATGTTTCAATTGCAATCAGACAAAACTAGATTTAAAACAAACTGTTTAATTGAGATAAATTTTATTTGATATAACTACGACAAAAAAGGCATTTCTGTGAAAAAGTCAAGTAGTTTTGATACGATAATTGCTCGAAGATAATTTAGTACTGGAGGTATTTAACAAAATAAAGTATAGGAAGTATTTAACAAAAATATACTTTTTTTTGTAACTGTTCGAAATTACGTCAGGGGCGGTTCTTTTATAATAATTTCAACAAAAAAATATAAAAATTAACAAGGGGACGCTGTTTGGTAGTTCCAAGTTTCAATTTTTGTAAATATTTTTATCTGGAGTTTTTGTATATTAATTTCAATTTTTGTAAATAATTTTATAAGTTTTTCCGCATTTTGTTTTTCGATTTATGAAATTATTTTTTACTGTTTTTCTGAATTTCAATTTTTATTTAAGTAACAGAATAATGCACATCATTTAAACATTTTTTTTCTGCGCATTAGTTTTTAAGTAAAAATTAAATGAACGTGTGTTATTCCATTGTTAATTCTTTTGTTAAAAAAATATTTTATGATTATAAAAGAATATGCAAATACATAATTATAAAACGTTATTGACAAAAGAGACACTTAATCGAATTTTTGGGGCAAATACTCTTCTGTGCATCGCTAAATGCATAAAAAAATTGCGCATTAGTTCTTTAGCAGAAATTAAATTAACGAATATTATTCCATTGTTAATTCGCCTGTTTAAAAAATATTTTAAGATTACAAAAACAATATGCAAATACATTATTATAAAACGTTATTGACAGAAAGACACCTGTGTTCGGAGTCCGAATTTTTAAAATTGTTTTCTTTCCAACCGATTTTTCGCTATCGAGTTTTGTAAAGTTACATAGCACATAAATATGATTGAAATAACCATAAAAATTTTAAAGGGTAATATTATTTATTTAATAAAACTTTTGTATAAAGTACCTGCTATACATTCAAGGGATGCCTGATATGTTTTCGACCTAACAATAAAACAAGTCATGTTTAAATTTGTTACAACCGAGAGGAAAAACATTTTTGAGAAGGGAATATGGGAGTCTAGGCATTAACAGAGCTTATGGTTATTGGCTGGATCAAATGGCCACTTTACACACTGTGTAACTTTTACCATTCTGCTTATGTTTGAACATTAGATTTCCATATTCCCTTATCAAAAATGTATCTCAGACTAAACTGATCGCTGGCGATAAAGCGAGGCCAAATTTTCTAGCATGTAACAGTCGGCGATAGCAAACTATTGCCTGCTAGTAAAACATTATTATCGAAAGTCAAATATAACGGTAAGTTGTGCGTAATCGCTTATTTTGACGATTCGCCCCTGCACAGCAGCCGTCGAGAGGATAGCCATAGGATTGTAGATTGACATGCTCTATCCCTGAGGTTTTGTTCTTTATTTTCCTACGTAGTCCTCGAATCGTATGCACTTCTTGCAGCTATGCTTCAACATTTTTATGGCTTCCTAGTAATCAGTCTCACCTCTGCCAACCTCTTATCCTCACAAGACTGCATAGTCGTCTAAAAACTTCTTTCCACGCAAATGTTCCTTAAGGCTGTAGTCTTCAGGAGCTGTTAAAAGTGTGGATGAATTTGGCGAACAACTGGGTTTAACAACTAATGTTGGCAAAACAAAATGGATAACATTTGGCTGACTTGATTACTCCGCATTTTCTCCCAAGTTAAAGGGTAGTGACATTGAAAAGATGGACAAATTTAAATACCTCGGCAGCATTGTAACAGAGACCTTTGACCCAGATATAAAAATTAAATGCAAAATTGAGACAACAAGAGCTGCTCTTAATAAAATGCAATCCCTCTTCTGCAATGCTAATCTCAACTTAAAAATAAGGCAAAGATTGGTAAAATGTTATGTGTGGTCTGTATTGTTGTATGGCTGTGAGACTTGGACTCTGAAAGTGAACACTTTGAATAGGCTGGAGGGTTTTGAGATGTGGTTGCATCGCAGAAGGCTTAAGATATCTTGGACCGACCTGATAACGAACTCCGAAGTCTTAAGTCGAGATAGAACAAACAGAGAACTCTTAACTACCATAAAAGTTCGTAAAATTTCATATCTTGGGCATATAAGGCATGGAGAAAAGTACCACTTGCTTCATTTAATTTTGTAAGGCAAGATTGAGTCACAGAGGGGCTGAAAGAAGACATATGTCCTGGCTGCGAAATATACGAGACTGGACTGGCTTCAGGACTGTGGAGCAGATTTTCCGGGCAGCACAGGACAGAGAGACTTTTGCCAGTATGATTCTCAACGTTGGGGATACCTGACAGGGTACTAAGAGAAGAAGAAGAAAACGATGTTTTTATCAAATTTGTGCAAAAATAAGTTAACATGCATTAGATAAAAACAATATTTTTTTAAGGTCGAACGGCATTCAAAGTTTGCTAAAAACATTCCGTAGAAATGAAGTATTTACAACCAAAACATTATTATATTCTTAAAAACAATTTAAAATGTACAATGAGGAAGTTTTTATTTGTTAATAAAATACAAATTCTTATATTATTCTATGTCCGCTCCCTAGTTGGAGCATATGGTATCCACAAACATCCTCTAAGCATCTCTGTCGGCTGTCAGATCCGCACCCTCCCAAGTCAGTTTCACGTCCCGCAGTTCTGACACGATCTGCCGATGAACAGCTAGCAGTGGACGTCTAGGACTTCGAGAACCTGATGCCTTGTTAAGTAGGTAAGCGTGGTTAAGGCTCTCAGGAGGCATCCGCAGCACATGGCCAAGCCAGCCATATCGCCTCCGCTTGATGATAGTTGTCACTGGAGTTTGCGTTTTCTTATTACTTCATTCCTCACAAAGTCAAACCACCGCATACCCAAGATTCTTCTGAGACACCTATTCACAAAACTAAGAATTTTGATGGTTCGTGCCCTTGTAAGGTGCCACGATTCGCATCCGTAGAGAAGAACATGTGTTATGCAGGCGTCATGTAGACGGCATTTGGTTTTCACTGAGTAAATAACCAATCTCTAGTGGCACCTGCTATACCTAGCCGGACTCCCAGTTCTTTTTGAAAGCTGCCATTTTCCGTAACATAAACTCCCAGGTATTTGAAACTTTCGACCCTTTTGATGACTTGATTTGACAGAGTCAGGGGATTTCGAGCATCAAGACATGAATTCTTACACATATAATATTGATTTTTAAACCCATGCACACGGAGTACCTATTTAGGCTATCTACAGTGTCCTTAAGATCCCTGACTGAATCGTCAATTATAACCACATCATCGGCATACTCTGGGTCACGGAGTTTTCGGGAGGAGGAGATGGATATTCCTCGATCAAGTGGAATTGACTACCTTAAAATGAAGTTCATGAGGATTATAAAAACGAACGGTGCAAGGACGCAACCTTGACGAACTCCAGTGGTGATCTCAAACCAATCTGTGAAATTGAAATTATTTTGCGTGTGACGTCTCAAGTTCTTTTCCCCTTGCTAATTCGTCAGTTGACTTTCCGTAAACCGGGAACCTATCACAATACTTACTGTAACTCTTATCATTGGCAGATTCAGAAGAACTAGTGACGTCACGAAAAGTAGTTTGTTTTTATTAAAATCTTTTTTTTTTCATACATTTTCAAGAAACATCGCCGTACAATTTAATAACTAAAATATTTTTAATGTTTTATTATTTTGTTTAATTATTAAAGGCACAATTTTACGTAAAATAAAAGAAAAATACCACAAAATCTGGAGCATTGCCACTGTCCTGAACAGCATTTTGCAATGGTCAGCGACCTGTTGTAATTAAATCGTTGCAGGTTTCAACTTGTCTCTCGATACTTTGGACATATATTAAAAGGAGAGCACACACGAGGAACGGGAGCCACACTTTGTATTAAATACACATATTCTTATTTATGTATTATTAACAGTTCTTAATAGCATCATACTCGTCAACATAGAATTAAGAATAGTCCAGAAACCGCACACACACATCAAACAGAAGGCGACTAAACAACTCATAAATGAGTAAGTTTACGTTTTGACCCATTAGTTTCTTTGTAGACGTCGCTCAGTACGCAACTCCCGATTTGAATTCAACTATTCCGTGTTGTGTCCTTTTAAAGTGTAGAAATACTGCTAGGATCTTAGAAAAACAGGATGCAATCACTTTTCATGTGCAATTAGCAAATGAATGTGTATGTAGAAAATGCATCACTTAAACATTGAATTATTTTTCCATCTGTCAAATTGTCGAAAAAACAAAATGAACATTTCGTTAGTGTTGCCAGGGTTGTTAAATTTTTTACCCTACTTTGCTCATCTAATGAGAGAACTAATGGAAATTGGATCTCGGATTAAACAACTCTATCGTGAACATTTGACCGACATTACCTTTAAATATTATTTAACATGATATAAAAATATTCGTTTTATGTCAAATAAAATTTGTTTTATATTATAAGTTCAAAGTTCATAAATTCAACTACTCTTATTAAATGACCCTTTACATATCTACTCTGCTGTGTCAATCGATGTTTCCGCGTGCACAATAAATTTTAGAGAAATTAACATATTGCTTTTCTTTTACCTCACATTTGTGTTATAATTCTCGGTTCGGTTAAAGTGTACAATCTACTTCCATTATTCAAGAGGACAATAAGTAAATTCTCACAATATAAAATTGCTATTAAGAAATGGATAGTGCAGGTGGGTTGCGCACGGACCGATGAATGGATCAACCCAAATAGGTAAAATGTATGCACAGTTTATGAATTTTTTAAATTGGTCTATATAAATTGTTTTTTTTTTGTGAATATTTTTGTTTTTTATTGTTTACTCTGTTAATTATAATTAGGTTAATTGGATTAATTACGTTTTTTTTTATTGTTATTATTATGTTAACTTTGTTAAATAGCTAATCTTAGGCATGTTTCACATTTTGCAAAAGGTTTTTCTCGGCACGGGACACCCCAGTGAGGGAACATTATTCTGTATAAAAAAAAGAATACAAACAATGTAAAAATATAAATAAATAAACAAATTAAATTTTTTCCCATCGTGCAACATTACGCGGCGACATCACCAATGCGCGCGGCCAAAGTGGGGCATAGTGGGGAAATTATTGGACTCAGTCTGATGTATTCAAATATGATTCTACGCTCCTTCTGGACTATTCTTAATTCTATGCTCGTAAATAATAAAAAAAGCACGTAAATGATATAAAATTGAAAATACAAAAATAATATATTCTTTTAACATCAAATTTACACTTGCGTATTGGTTTTTAAATTATTTTTTTCAAAAAGCTTTGTTTTGTAATATAATTTGTTTGTAAATTTCTTAAAAATAATATGCTGCTATTTATACTAATGATTGTATTGTGAACAACTTTGCCTAAATTCTTATCAACAACATCTTCTAATTCATCCCAAAATTATTTTTATTTGCAATTAATTTTGTTACCATCTTAGTATTTTGATAAAATATAAGTTCGAAATCTATTATTTCACCCAAATATTTTATTTCACTAAATTCATTCAGTTTTTCATTATCTACGATAATTTATGTCATAACTTCTATTTTTCTGTTTCCTATATTCATATATTTTGTTTTGTTAACATTTTATTTTGATGTATTAATTTTTAGCCATAGAGATATATTTTTTAGATCATGATTCAATGTGTCCATTATTGTTTTATCATTTTCTTCCGGTATATATATAAAAGCATCGTCCGCAAAGAGTCTCATTTTATAATATTTTAATGTCTTTACAATATCATTAATGAATATAATAAATGGAAGTGGTCCAAGAACATTTCCTTGTGGTACTCCCAATGCTGTTTTAAGCTACAGAAAAAATTCGTCATTCTCTTTTGTTATTTGGAATCTGTCACTCAGATATTTTTGAACCGTTGTATTGCTGTTCCTTTTATTCCCATTTTCTTCAATTTAAAAAAAATATATTTCTCTGTCGATTGTTTCAATTATGGTATACATGGGAAGTATCTTTAACTGTCTGTAAAGTAAAATCAAAATCTCTCTTCAAAAACGTATACATTTTTATAATTTTTTATGTTTAGTATATTTAAATGCATCTTATGTGACGAAGATACCTAAAATTTTCGTACGCAAAGTACAAAGCTTGCAAATCGCAAAAAAAATGAAAATCAGTGTTCAGTTTGCCAAACGCACACATAGGGCTTTCTGTGAAATCATGAATTAACTGCGTGACAAGTTTGGTGGCAACATCATTTCCAGAAATGGTTCTGTTAGTTGGCCTCCACGGTCCTGTGATTTGACGCCGTTGGATTATTTTCAATGGAACTACGTTACGTACATGGTCTATAGGGAAACAAACTAATTATTATTGAAGCATTGCATTGAAGCCTATATTGTACCTGCCAAATTGGAAATAACGCCGGATTTATTGGAAAAAGTGGCAAAAATTTGGACCAACACAATGCGTTAGATAATTGCTAGTGGCGGAAAATATTTGTTGAATATCATTTTTTTTAAAATGCTTGTATTTATTATTTCAAACACAATTAAAACAAACTGATTTCAAGAAATATTGGCCTTTTTTTTTCAGTTTCAAAACACCTTTATCTAGAATGTCATTTTATTTTCTGTGTTATTCTAAAAATTTGCCGTAAAACCATTATTTTAAATGTATTGTCTTATTTCTATTTTAAAAAAAATTTATATATATTGAGTAAGTATTATAAGATTTTACAAATATTTTTTTTTACATGAAATAGTTCGTCCGAGACAGAAAAAATCTTGCTTGAATGACTTTTGTTTATTGGTAGAAAGATTTTATAAGGAACAAATTTTTGATAATATAGAAAGTAAATGTAATGTTACCCCCAAAACCAGAACACTGACTATGCAGAATCACAGGACAAAGACATCTCCAGGGTACTTCTGATTGTAGCATTCTAGAATACTCCATAATTTTGACGGCTTCGTGAATCCAAATCTGGTATTGCAAGCTTTAGCATAATCAAGGTAAAGCAAAGGGTTTGTTTCACCCAGAAGCATATTGACACCAGCAACCAGATTCAAACTTGCATCTGAGTTGAGCAGGCCAAGAGTTTGGTATACACAGTATGCGTATACTCTTACACCGTAGTCATAGAATGAAAAATCATCTCTTTGGACTCTTTGGATTAGAAGAGGATTAGCTTTAGAAGTTTGAACGCAGTTGGTTCGGGCACGAATAATAGCTTGATATTGACCAGCGGTTATGAAACCCTAAAAACACAAGACATACACAAATTTTAATATGAATTTTTAGTTTTGCTTCTCTTAACACAGTCTGCAGCTTAATAAAGATTTTAAGAGGTCTTACAATTTTAAGATGCCGGAATTCCTAAGGGTTTTTGACTATAAGATTTTATGGCTAATAAGAAACAAGTTACTTTTTTAGAATAAAGTTGAAAAAATAATCTAGACAAAAGGCATTTTAGTTTGTAATAAAATAACTCCATATTCTTAACTTCATTGTTATTTTCTATGCAACCTTAATTTTAAATATATAAATTTATCATAATTTTACTGTGCAAAACTATTTGATTCAGGAAAACTGGTCAGTCGATTGTAAAAAAGAAACGTACCTGAAAATAATACTTTATTTGCAATATAATGTACAGTTTTTAAGAAAGGTAAGATAAAACTTTGGAATCACAGGACAAAGATATCTTCAGGATATTTTCTATTATAGCAGACCAAAATGTTCCACAACTTCGAAGGTTTACTAGATCCGAATCTATTATTACATGAATCTACAGTTGCATTATATTTTATTTGATCAGTTTCACTTGGTAGCATTTTTGAACCCGCAGTTTTGTTCAGACTTCCGTTCGAATTCAAAAGACCTAGAGTTTGGTAGACACAATAAGCGTATAATTTTATTTCATCATTGTGCATTGAAAAATCATCTTGTCGGACTCTTTTTATAAGAGCAGGATTTGCTCCAGAAGAAATAGTACAGTTGTGTTGAGCATAGAGAATAATTTCGTACTGACGAGCAGTTATTATACCCTGCGGACAAAGAAACTAGTAAATTATACAAATATGATGAAGCAGAATAGAAAATTACAAATAGTCTACATTGAGACAGCAAATTTTGTTTCGGAAGAATGCAAAAATAATTCTAACGGCATATCAAAGAAATATCTATTATATTTCATTTTTGTAGACGGCAGTCAGTGCTAAACATGCTTTTGTCATCACTGTAACCTATGTGGATCTAATGTGATGGCTCTCCATGCCTTAGATCTTTGATGAGCTGGGTTACTGAAAAAAGTGCGTGTGATTTCACATATATTGTTAAATCTCCTACTTTAAGCCCAAGTCTTTAGCATTGGGTTATAGGTAAGGGGCAAGTGTTTTTAACGTTACGCGCATTACGTTCAAGTTCAAACAATGGTCCACCGAAAATGCAACTTCTTTTATGATATAAAGCGTCACATTCAACAAACACGTCTAAAGGTCTGACATCATCTGCACTGCAGAACCTACAACTAAATGTTTCAGAGAGATTCATTCTAGCAGGGTTGCCTGCAGATTCAATCTGCAGGGTCTTGCGAGGGCTCAAGTGGTAATCCTCTTAACGGGGATATCCTTCAGCCCGCCATCCACCCGCAGCTGTCATAGATTCTTGAGAGACTCTTTGTTAGCTGCGCATAGAGGAAAGTTATTATGAATATTCCTAAGGAATACAAACTCTATATAGATTAAGGAGGGAGGAGGAGGATGTATGAACAGAAGCCAACACGATGTCCTCACCCCTCAAGATCCCCTTAATACCTCTGTTTTTTTATTATTCAAAAATATTTACTCACACAAACAATTGACACGAATAAACGTATGCAAACATACAAAAACAATGATTTAAAACTAAAGTAACAGAGCAAACATAACTAACACAACAAACATACTTATGTTTTTACTTAAAAACACAATTTTTTACAATGGGAGAAACGGCTTTGAATAAAAAAAGACTTCCTGGGTGATCAGCAAAGGATCCAAATACCACCCCCGTAAGGGGGGACAAAACAAAGGACTGCGTTCCGCTTAGACGGAAGCGCAGTCCCAATTGAATCACCATCTCACAGGAACAGTTGCCTGTCCCACCTTATTTTACCCACCTAGGCGTCCGCGCACCTAAAGAGCTCCCAACGAGATACCCAAGTCCGGACAAACCGACGGAAGAGTGTAAAATTTGTACTACTGTCCATCACATCCAAATTCCACGCTAGTTGCATGAATCCTGTCAAACGATTCAGCATCTCATCTCCAACATCATCCAATAACACACAGATTGATGGTCATCTCGGCAAGCACAGCTCGAGACCTCGAGACGAGGGCAAATCCAAGCTACGAAGCTTGTCTCTAAACTTCCCATGTCCCAAAACCGTGCGGTATGATGGTCAAACACCAAAAACTTACTACACATCGTGTGTTTGATGGAAGGTTAAAAAGACCACACCCATCTCCCCATACATGCAATGTCCCATCTATTCTGCCATTGATTAAGAGTTACGCCTCGCATAAGATCACAAAGTACGCTAAATCTTATCTCAAAAGGCTGTAGCTTAATACCAAAGTATACCATATTCTTTTTTCTCCTCACAGAGCGCTTTACTACTGCCTCTCTCGTCTTAAAATCTATTGAAAGAACTCCTGCAACTACAGGAAGATTCTCCGACGCCACAGTCCGATATGCCCTTGTCAGTGCCAGCAGAGAAACCATCTGTCCACTAAGAAGTGCTTATCCTTACTTGGTTTTGGTTAAGTTATGAAATCTTAGGAAGGGGGAAGTTTAGTGCTACGGGAAATCTGATATAAAAAATGTTTTCTTACGCCAAGTAAAAATTAGAACTTTAAATTGCACGATGAAGTTTCTTGTAAATACGTGAAAAATCTAACTACATTGAATAACGTCACTAGTTATTCCAAATCAACTAACAATAGAGTGTCATAGATTTCAAGTTAACGAAAAGCCAATTTATCAATTAGCAGAACTCATCGAGGAGAGGTTGTGACGTCACAGACAGAGTAATTTCAAAATCAGAAAACTTTGAAAAATCATCGAAAATAAGCTTAGTTTGATTGACATTTAATTTTTTTTTAAATTTGTTTATACCCATACATGTATTATTTACGTAGAAATAAAATTACAAAAATACACAAAAATACAAAAGTCCACTCTCTACGTATAATTTGTTACTAGGAAATAGTCTGTTTTTTATAAATTATTTTAATTATATTTTTCTGTGGAATTTCTATTGAGCGGCTATGCGCGTCCAAAACTCCTCCCCACCCTATTATACCATATGTTAGCGAAGACTGGATTAAAGCGTAATATACAATTTTTAATTTTTCTTTGGTTGAGATATTTTTTAATAAAAACATATTTAAAAATACTGAACTTTCTTATTGACACTGACAACACGTCTGTTTTATTAGTAGGACGCTGCTACGCTGCGTTTGTGTTTTATTTGGGTACGGTGTAACGATTATATTTCATCCTGGCCTATAATCTAAGATGTAGTTTTTTTATATCGTGGGAGCTTACGGCATGTTAGTTCTATGTAATTAAATTTGTAATTGTATTGTCGTTTCAATTTGCCAGAACACGGAATCCAATGATTTTTTTTTCCATAATTATAGGCTTCCTAAATACTCCTTTTTTTATATTTAAAATATATGGTATTTTACCATCTTTATAATGGATTATCTTTACGCCAATTTTATATATAAAATCTGAATTATTTAACCCGATGCCGAATCAACGACAATAAGATCGGTCGAAGTTTTATTTAGAGGAATGATTTACGCTAAAATGTTGGCTAAATGGACCTATAAAAACTGAAACCTTTCCCACAATACTCCGGCTATTTGAAACAGAAAAAACTTTAAATGTCTACAAAGAAGATTTTAAAGAATTTAACGTGGATGATTAGTGTCAAGAATCAAATATTTAATATTTATTTTCATTTTCATTTAATTTCCAAATCATTTGCAATTTGGTCTTCTAGATTTTATATTTAGCTAGAGAAACGCACAAAACTTTATAATTTTTGCTTGTAAGAAAAAAATCGTAAGTTCGAGAAAATGCCTTTGTTATTTTGCAATTACCTGATCTACATATTTTAAGTAGCAATATACAGTGATTATTGAGGCTCCGAGATTATTTAAATTTTGAATCCTATTTTTTATCTTGATTCTTGTGGGAAGGTCGGTATAATTATTGTCTAAATTTTGGAGATTCTCATCTTTACTGGTTGAACGACACTGGTAAATACCGTGCATTTTGTGATGGATTTGATCTGCATTTATTTGTTTGGCTCACTTTTTGCATTGTCTCACAATAATAAAGGCACCATTTAATTTTGAGAATTAAGTTGAAATTTTATTGTAAATCTTTTATTCTTTTACTCAAAAAGAAAATTGGTCATTTTTCACACTCCTCACAACAGGACGTTACAACGAAAAGGGGGTCAATGATGATAACATATTTTGATGAAATAAATATAAAGCGGTCTATCACATAAAGGAAATTCTTGAAATCCCTGATTTTTAGCTAAAGAATTGTACTGTACCGTTCCAAATTGCTTACCTGACAAGCAGTCAATAAGAAAGCAACGCTCAATATTAAAATGGCGAACTTCATTTTGTCAACAACAAACTGAATTACTCAGTGCCAACATTTGTATTAAAGGCGTCTACATTTTTTAGATCAGTTCACAGTACAACATCTTACGTGACGCCTAAAAATTAATAATGTATGTACAACACGTCATGTTTTATTGTATTGTATGTTTTATAACGTTATTGCGTTAATTAAAAAAAAAACTGAAAAAGATTCTGTGATAAAATTTCCATATTTGTTCGGCTAACTACGTCCAATTTAAATAATAACTTATTTGTTTATAAATTTGTATAAACCAAAATTAAGTGGTTTATACAAATTAATAAACAAATAAGTGTAAAATGTCATACCACAAAGTGAAAAATGTTTTGGATAACAATAATAAACAATAACTCACAGAATTTAAAAAAATATATAACGCACAAGAGAAAAACGAACGATGGATTTGGATTTTAAAAAATGCTTTTCATTATTGAGTTATTATTATTTTCATCTCATCTCTTTTTCTCTCATCTCAACACATTTTTCATCTCATCTCTTTTTGAAGCTCAGTTATATGAATTTGTTTCGGCGTCACAACTGCATATTAGCTCAAATACTTCATTTTCGACATATTACCAATACCATACCCTTTAAAATTAAACATAATTGTTTTAAAGAATAGCTAAATAAAATAACATAAAACAGTAATGTCAGTTTTTCTGGTAAATTGTTATTAAAAAAAGGTGTCATACAATATCTTAAACAAGAGACCTTAAAAAAATCAATCAAATCCAATAAGTTTCTTTGTGAGATGAGATACAATAGCAAAATTTGTTGTTGTTTAGTTACAGAGACAAGAACGTTCCAGAATTTGACTTTCGTCAAATTGTTCTGTTGATTATTTCAAGAGTCCACAACTGCAGAAAACTAGGCGTAACTTTATAATTCAATCCTTTGTTACCAAAATTTTACAGCCGTTCAGATGCATAATGAATATTTATGGGTTTTTGTGTGTGTCGTTTGCATTATTTTTCAACATCTTTCGTTTTACAGCGTCCATCATCAGGGTTCATGTAATTTGCGTGCCATCATTGGTATATGTAGCTTGTTAATCCGACTATTATTTCACAGTATTCGATTTGATTCCTTTATTACCGTGTACTAGTAGCCAGATCTCTTCAAGCCGGTAATTTATGGGAGATTGAAGAGCTACCAAACTTGATTAGTGAATAAAGCGATTGAGATTTACAAACGTCTCGACGTTATATCATCTATGATGGCATGCGATTTAAATTATCCTGGTACTCATCTGCCTTAAAAGCAAAAATACAAATGGAGTACTGCTTGTTATAACGCACAGGAACATTCCAGAATTTACGATCCTCGTAAAAATTAGATTGGTATTTGCAGCTGCAGAAAACTAAGCGATAGGGATTTAAAAAACGGGAGATCCTTTATAAATTAATCGATTGTAATTTGTTTCTTTTTGTGTATGTGACTGATCAGTTACAAAAGCAATAATATCATATTTTACTACAGATGACAACATTCCAGAATTTGTAATTTGCGGAAGAGCCGGTTTGTTAGAAATAGGAGATCCTCTCTAGATCGATTGATTTCAAGTCGTTTCGCTGGGAGTAACTGATCATTTTAAAGAGCATAAATATCACCGGGATACTGTTCGTTATAACAGACAAGAACATTCCAGAATGTGTCTTCGACCGAAGAGCCGGGCATGTCATTGCAGGCGTCCACAGCTGCGGAGAACTTGTCGGGATTTGTCTGCGGATCGAGGTGCTTCAGACCAGCTTGCTTGTTAATTTTTCCATCCGGAGTGACCAGATGTATGGCGTTGTAGACGCAGTAGGCGTATTTCTTCACCCTGGGGTCGTCTATTGAAAAGTCCCCGTTGCGAACCTTCACTACCGTTGCTGGGTTTGCGAGGCTTGTTGCTAGACAGGGGAAGCGGATGTGATGAAGCGCAACTTGCTGTAAAAATACAAACAGAAAAACGAAGATGCTTATAAAATCGTTCTAACGAAAATACAGCTAACAATATTTTGAGCATCTCCAAATCACAAGGGACTTTAATTTAATCAATTCAGATCCAGAGGGATTTTCACAAACTATGAAACATATTATTTCTTCATTCTTCTTTTTCGAGAATGTGGACATCACCAGACGCCTCCAGGAAACCCTATTGCCAGCCAGAACTCTCATCCCCCCTCTAAAAATGCAAGTTGGTAAAATTACCCCTGTATTTTACGTTAATTTGACCAGATTCTGGGAAAATATGGTATTTTACGATATTTTACCTTAATTTTCGGAAAAAAATGAATATGATGTACTAATTTCTATTTTTCGAAAATATATATATAGTTTTTATTTATGACACGTTACACGGCAGTAAAGACGAGGTTTAGATCCATGGGGTGGTTGTTGAAATTTATTATTGAATAAGGGACGTTCAAGGTCATTAGGTCTGTACTTTTTTCACGTTTTTTGATAAAAAAGGTTACAATGTTTTAAATTTAAAAGGATCAGTGGACATCAGGCCCACAGTAAAACCTTAAGTTTGTGACCTTAGATGACCACTACTCATGCCGCCATTTTGAAAATAATCAGCGTTCTGCGTATAATTACGTCCCTATAAATTTTATAGTAAAAAAATGACAACCACCCGGTGTATCAAAATCTGGTTTTCACTGTCATGTAACGTATTCTAAAACAAAGTTACTTGTATTTGTTATATTATTATATGTTCGAAAAATAAAAAAAATACTTCGTATTCTTTTTTTACTGAAAATTACCGTAAAATACGGTATTTTACCGCGCCTTTTGGTAAAATTACATTTTATATCCGTACTTCTCCCACGTCACGTTCTTTTCTTGCGCCGAATAAAGCCGAAAGAACATCATCGGCGCCTTCCGTGTCGATGGGAGCTCGCAGATGTGAAAAAGAGGTAACTTGCGTTAAGGCTCTAGTGAGCCTTCCACGCAGCACGCGTCCAACCTAGTTCCACCGCCGCACCCTCATAACGCTTGTTATAGGAGACTGCTGTACCCGTTCTCAGACGTTTATAATTTAATTGAACGAAAAAAAAAACAGTTATTCAAAATGTCTCTGTGTACGGGGAGATTAAAAAAGAATACAAGCCATGTTAGTAAAAATAAGCTAAAACCCTGTATACGAATAGGATAAAAATCCTTAAATAATAAATCAAGTAGTAATAAGTCCATCAAAGTTAAGAATAATATAAGTTTTTCATTTGAACGCCAAGCTCGAAGTCACGGGTTTGATTCCCGGCAAGATTAACATAAAATATTTATTTTCAATAAACGTTAATCCTGGTGTAAAATGTTCTCCATCTCTGTTGTAATTTAAAATGCTTAATTGAGGTGACATCCAGTTTTTTGTCTACAAACATTTGAACAACCTCAAAATATTGTAATTTAACCTAATCATCTATGAAGGTGTATAAAAATTGGAAAATTGGTTTCAGGCGTTGCCTAGTATGTGAAATAATTCAATTAGATGAATCTCTTCACAACAAAGGTTTTAGCTGTTTTACTCCACTAAAACTAACAAATGGAAGAAAGCTTGAAATATGTATGTTAAAACATAGGTAAAATGGTGAATGTTAAATGGTGTTTAAAATGACCACTTAAATCATCTGATGACAGGTCAGAAGCTCTGTAGACTTTCTTTTTCTAAAAACGTTCTCCATCAGGAACTGGCGGAGGAAGGATGAAAGCCGAGTGAACGTGGTTGAAATGCTCTCAGGCGAATATATAGTAAAACTATGTTCAATAGATGCTCAAATCGGCGGGCAGGCGGCCTCCGTGGTGTAGTGGTCAAGACGCTTGACTCACGCACGGAAGGTTCCGGGTTCGATTCCCGGCGAGAACACAACAATTAATATGTGATTTTTCTCAAGCCTGGGTGCTCTGTGATGTAATCCACCACTGTAATTAGGCCTCCTGGCCTGTTGTGGGGCAAAAAAAATATGTAATAAAGTGTAAAAAAAAAAGTGTCAAATGTTGAGATCCGTACATTATGCAAGGCTGAGATAAGCATTTTCGACAAAATGAAGAAAGGAGCTCTGCATTGGTTTGGACATGTAGAGCGAATGGACAGAAAAAGAACTACTAACAATATTTAGGATGCAAATGTTGATAGATGCAAAAAAAGAGGAAAACCGAGAAAGACATGGCATGACCAAATCCAACAAATACTTGAAGATAGAGCTGTTAATAGTCGGAATAATCGGCGCGCGTGCATGAGAAGACGTATGAATGTAGAGGAAGCGAGATGTGTACGCAAACATAAAGTGATGTGGCGGTCTATCCTCTCTGCCTACCATTACGGGGAAACAGCGTGATAGTTTGTTTGTTTGTATAAATAAATAAGACAACTTTGTTTTTCAACACTGTATTGAGTATGTCCAAAGTTTGCAGACTGGCTGGATTTCTTCCCTAGGGAGTTATTTAGATCTAAATTTGTTGCAACAGAGAGGGAAAACATTTTGTTTAGGCATTCACAGGGCTTATGACCTGTCGCTGGCTGGTTTAAGTGGCCACTTTACACACTGGGTAACATTAATTATTTAAAAAAAAATTGTGTTCTGCCAAGATAAGTGTTAAGGGTTGCTCCGATCGTAATGAAAACATTTTTTTACCTGGCTCATTGCCACAAGACCCAAAGTAATTATGCCAATTATGAACTTCATTTCGAATGAGTTTGAAAACAGAAACTAATATGTTTGGATCTCAATTGGAGTTATATACCTCTAAACTCTAAAACGAGAGTTCTTAAACTAGGCGTCGCGCTTCGGCGTAGCTTCGCTAACGTTTTTGTATATTTGAGGGTATCATAAGCAAACTTAGAAATCTCCATTGAAGAAATATCTGAGATATTTGCGAAAAAATTTGAAAAAATAATTGTGAGATTTTTAAAAATGCTTAACCAACTCAATGGAGAATGTTGAATTTGCGGTGTCAAGTAGTATAATTGAAATCTGTTTTTGCAAGATTTAGAGCCGGTTTGTTTGCCAAAGTAGATTTCAGTGCGCCGTTCACCCTGTTCCCGGCACTCACCCTCCTTTCAATATCTTTCTCGGTCTTTTCATCCCTAGTAAACATACTTCCCAGATACACAAATTCTTCTACCTGATTCAGAGTACCTCCGTTCCCACTGATCTCACATTAAGTTATATTTTCATCACTTTTGATTTATCAGCATTTATAAGCAAATAGCTTTTCTTGTATACATCGTAAACTTTTGTTACCAAGAATTGTAGGTCTTCTTTGCTGCTAGCAAAAACACGGCATCATCCGCATACAGAAGACAGTTAATAATTATACGACTCATTTTTGCTACCATTCTTAAATCTTTCAGTTCATTCATACAGTTATCGATATATATGTTGAACAACCATGGTTACATTACACATCCCTGTTTGACTCTTTTAGGAATGTTAAACCACGATGTGAACGACCCATTCCCCCTAACACATGCTGTGCTGTCCTTGTACAGAGACGCAACAGCCCTTGTCAGGTTACCATTCACTTTTTTGGTTTTTAGCAAGAAATTTCTCTGTCATGTTTCGTAAAGCAAAGATTTGATCCATACATCCTCTTCCATTCATAAAACCGCTATGAATATTCCACACTCTGTCCTTTGTAACTTTTCTTACTATCTCAATCCGAAATACCGAAAATCTTAATCTATATTTTTTTATATTTATGGAGATATTAAAGTTATTAGATGCCATATGTACTAGCTACACATCACCGGGAAGAAAGAGTTAATACTCCAATTTTTACCACGTCGAAGAAAACATTAATTGTATATCTAATTTCCCGTAGGGCTGAAGTTTCTTACTGACAGTTAAATCATCCATTTTTGCTTTTGTTCTTTTCTGTTTTACCTTTCAGTTTATTCATACAATTATCGATAAATACGTTGGACAGCAATGGTGAAATCAAATATCGCTATTTGATTCCTTTAGAAATGCCTTACTACGATGTGCATGATCCATTTACCATTTACCATAAAACATAAATTGTTATTATTTATTTATATATTTAGTTATTAATTACATTATACATAAAGGACAGAGACACAGTTTATAGCGACACAATCAGGAACGTCCCATGTCTGTGAACTTGCTTCGACTCGCTAGAAAATCCGTGATGAGTCGGGGCACTTATAATGCATTCATAACCATACATTCACACACATATATACATATATTTGCACATACATATTTACATTATATTTTATACATACATATACATATATATTAAGTTTATACACATCATTGATACTTTATTCATTATTACATTTTACATTTATAAATACATATTAATCATTTACCAGTTAGTCCACATTTGATCGCAGAAATCCATTCCCGTTCGAGCAAACCAATTACTCAAACCAGATTTGAATTTCGAAAATGACTCAGATTCCTTTGTAACTTGATCTAGTAAATTAAAAATTCTTAGACCTACCACAGAGAAATGTCTCCTAGCCAAAGTTATTTTACTTTTTGGTACTTAGTAATTTACTTTTGAGGAATATCTTGTTATTATTTCCTGTTGTGTTCTTTGTGACATGACTTATAATAGATGTGTCTAATTGATAGAACTTTGGCCTCTTCTTTGATTGTTTTTTGGGTTATCATGAGCGGTCTGTAGATTGTCTGAACACAACCACCCCATCCTATTATGCCATATGTTGCTACTGATTGAAATAGTGAGAAATACACCGAACGAAGAGTGGCTGAGGTCTAACACATATCTTAGGTTGTAAAACGGATCTAAACTTTAAAAACTTTGAGCATCTGTGCAATGAATTTCTGGCGTATTTAATACAGGAAATACCCACCTGCTGTATGCTAATGAACTGTTTTCTGGGAATGACATGGGTATGTGCTGAACTCCAGCTATTATTATTTAAACGTCACCATCAGCGTCATTTTGAGTATTTGCCCCGGATGTAAACAGTTTTTGCCGTTTGTACTAGAATATCACCAACGCAACGTCTGCCTTAATTCTTGTTTGCATTTTGATTAATTCCTTAAATTGAAAAGTTTTTTGATTACCATTCCCATTGTCATTAAAATATGGATTGAGCACATTTTAAATATCTAAATTAACCTGCAAAACAGTTTTTGTAATATATTTATTACTAACAATAATTCTCCACGCAATTATGTTAAGGCAGGCGCCGACGCCGAGGCGCAGTTGGTTAGACGACCAACCGTGAAACTGGCGTAGCAGGATTGATTCCCGCCAATCGCAAGAAAAATCCAAAACAAATTTCTTCTCAAATGGTCTGGGTTTTTGTTGTTTACACCACAACAGGCCAGGAGCCCCAATAACCGTGGTGAATTACAGCATAGAACATTCAGGCTTGAAAAAAAACACATTATATTTTTGTGTTCTCGCCGGGAATCTAACCCGGAACCTTCCGTGCGAGAGTAAAGTGTCTTAGCCATTATACCACGAGGGCCGTGTGTTATGGTGTATCTTTTATAACCTCTTTTCATATCCCCTCTTTTTTACCTGCTGGCAAGTCTCGAGACCCGAAAAATAGAGACTTTGCGGGTTATTTCTTTAAAAGAAAATATTTTTAAAAGTAAACACATAGTTATAATTTTATTTATTTATTTATGATAAAATACATCGTCTTTAACTTTACATATTAAATTATATTAAATATTTTATTTGAACGAAATATTCTCAATCAGCAAAAGTTCTGGTATGAGGGGATATAATATATTATGACAAAATAATTTTAATGAAAAGTCGATAAAATAGTATCACATATCCACTCGTCACACGGGCTGTAAAAACTGTTTTATTTACATGTTTTTTAAGTACGTATATGTATATTTTGTATCTTTTTTAGGTCATTAGAAAGTGAATTGTAGAACTTTATTGCTGTATACACAAAACTGTCTCTTTTTCTGTAAGTCCTATGTTGTTCGCAAGTTTGACGTTCTCGTATTTCTTGGGGAAAGGGAATGATGATGAAATAATATGGTTGCATTTTTACAATACAATGAATACAGTAAAGCCCTAGTTTGCTTTGTTTTATTTGTTAACATAAATCTTGAAGTAAAAAGAGTAAGTACTTTTACGGACTTATTGCTAAAAGCAATATCTTCAACCAACCAAAACACAGACTGCTCAAATAAAAAGTTGGGGAAAAATTTGTACTAAAAACAAAATAGAGGTATGTATATATCTAAAAGTACGTATATGAGAAAAATCTAATTAATAAAAAATTATATATTTTTTTTAAGGGGGAAATAAGGTTTGCACCTATTAACTTCAACGAGAGTACATTATTTTATACATATTAACATATGAGGAATGTGGAATCAGGTAATGAGTTTAGGACCAACTATCACATGCACTCGCCCATATCTAGGCTCCATAGGTATGGCAATCAGTATGAGGACAAGGCTGATATATTTGTTTCTGGACTTGATAGTTATAAAACGAGTCTGATTTCTTTTTTCTCTCGCAATATTATTCTTAAACTGTTCTTTACATTTTAAAATGTTTTTCCTTTTTTGTTTTTTCATATTTATGTATTTATTTCGTTAATATTTTTGGTTGCTTATTTGTATTTACCGACTTGTTACTATTGTTATTGTTATGCAATTTTAAAAATTTTTGTTTTGTATTTATATAGGTAATTTTTTTTCATATTTATGTTCGATATTATGTTAAAGGCAGTTTATGCCGTTTATTTAAAAATAAAAAAGAAGAGAGAAAGAGAAGCCAAGGAATGAAAAGGAATATACAATACAAAATTTTAAAATATAGATTACACTAACATCACTCTGTCAGATTTAAAATTTACACTAAAAATGCATTATGTAATTTAGTAGACATTATAATAATAAATATGTACATCTCTCTTCCCCTCCTTATCCTCTCTTCAAGCATCCTTGTCCTAATCCCGCCCAATTAACAGAAACTTACTGTTCTTAAAAAATATATTTAAAAAATCTTTGACTATTAAAAAATATTTACGAGAACATGAAAACAATATTTTTATATGTATAAACTTAAATGTATTTATTTGACATGTAATAAATTTTCTTTACTAACTTCGTATTCTTTATGGAAATCTGTTATTAGTTCTGAGTTTATAAACTATATCTGTTTGTTTACTATAAATATGTATGTAGAACTGTTGATTTCCCAAATAAAATAAAATAAAATAAAATAAAATAGAATAAAATAAAATAAAATAAAATAAAATAAAATAAAATAAAATAAAATAAAATAAAATAAAATAAAATAAAATAAAATTAAATAAAATAAAATAAAATAAAATAAAATAAAATAAAATAAAATAAAATAAAATAAAATAAAATAAAATGAAATAAAATAAAATAAAATAAAATAAAAAAAATAAAATAAAATAAAATAAAATAAAATAAAATAAACTAAAATAAAATAATATTTTAGCCGTTCTTTCGCTGTCCATTCGATCTACCAAACCAACACAGAGCTGCTTTCTTGATTTTGTTGTTGATGTCTCAGCCTCACATAATGTTTATAGTTTAACACACATTCGCCTGAGAGATTGCATTTCGACAGCATTCGATTTTGTTCATTTAATGTATATACGAGTATGAACTAAAATCTAGCGATAGCGAAGCATTGCCGGGTTCAGCTCGTTTATGATAAATGTAGCTGTTGGTATCCGAATACATAATAAAAAAAATAAAAAAGAATTTGGTTTATTTGTTAAAACAGTCTGAACAGTCGACCCAATTGAAGAAAAAAATTGATAGAAAATGCAAAAAAAAATCGTAATAAAATGATTTGTGATGATTGTGATTGAAAATGGGCATCATTTTGAACATTTGACCTGAATAACAAAAACACTTCTGGCTTCTTTAATTTCAATGTTTAATCTGTAATATATCAATAAATGGGCGTAAGTATAGCCTGTGAGCTCGCCAATACTTGACAGATGACAGTTAACATAACCATAGAAAAACATAGCAGTTGAGCTCTCAGAAGTAAAGCAACGTGAATGCAGCAATGCTTGAACTACATGTCAATAATATTCTAATAATAAAAAATATTATTTGGCCATACGGAACTTTAAAACACACCTTGGTTTGATTACTAATAGTATTTTATCAGTTAGGTAGGTGTATTTAAAAAAAATGTTGCGTACCTGAAAAAAGCACAAATAATTATGTTTTTGTAAATGATGTCAGTGGCGACACTCAGAGAGTGGCATTGTGACGTTTTGACATTTTTTATAAGAAATTCATGGCGTAGCCGAAATAGTGTTAAAAAAAAACTAGGATGATTTTGTAGATTGACGTTAGCAGGCGCTACCCAGGGGCGACTTTGTGACGTGAGAAATTATTTAAAAAAGAGATTCATGGCGTAGCCGAAATATTGTAATTAAAACGAGGATGTTTTTGTTGATTGACGTTAGCAGGCGCTACCCAGGGGCGACTTCATGACGTGATGAAATTATTAATTTAAATATTTTTGTTCATTTTACATAGCGTAGCCGAGATAATAAATTGCGTGGTGTTTTGAAATTTAACCGTGTAGGTAGCCGCCTAGTTACTATATTATTTTTGTATTTGTATAATTCCTGTTTTATAATGTTTATGTATTAATCGCTATAAGAATTAAAGTAAAGATAGTTTTTACTTTTAATCGCTATCCGTTTTTTAAATTATGTTTGTAACACTCAATAATATTTATTTTTCAAGTATTCAATGTTTTTTTTGCATTTTAATTAATATTGTTAATATAAAGCGTATTTTTATTTATTCGAATTTACTAGACTGTTTTTATTACAAAAAATAAAAATGCATATTTCTCTATGTATTTTTCTGTTATAAACAATCTATTAAAATAATACACATCAAATTTCCATTGTCTGTTGATTTGATTTGCAATCTTCTTTTTTTTCGATGATTAAAACTCTAGGAAATTCAAAGACAATAAAATTTTTACTGTCATATATTGGCGAGCTCACACGCTATACATAGCCCCAATAAATGTATCGTGTTTTTATAATTTCACAACTATTTATATTTCAGGACAAATTATTTTAGTAATATTAATCACGACGGGTTTTTTTTTATATGAAAAGGGTGATTTACTTTCATTGTGCACGTCAAAGCTATTAAAAAATACAGAGACATTTTGAGGTTCGTTAAAAATATTTTTTTTAATGAGCTGTCAAAAATTCCCGAAATTATGACGTAAAATATTACGTTAGCCAAAAATAGCAACATCCCCCTTTAATTACTGAGGCAAATACCGATCATTAAAAGATATCATTTCAAAGCGTTCGAGATACTGTCGGGGTCCACGTTCATGGCGTACCCGGTAATAGGTACTGGCGGGGAAGAAAAATTTCCGCTTCCACGTCTCGTACCCGATGAGTCCTTTCCACTAGTGCTATACACATGTAATGGTCAGCGCGTTTGCCTACCATGCAAGATGTCTCGAGTTCGATTCCCGCCATGGTTGAAATGAAATATTTATTTGAAAGGGTGTTTTCTCTAGAATATGTCATAGTCCCTGGACTGGTACCTGAAGCGTAAGACTGATCATCTTACCTCCATGTAACAAAAAAGTATTCATTTATTTATTTAAACGCCTTGTAGGCTTTTACATGTTTTACATATATAAACATGAAGAACAGACATGTATTTTACACGAAACCTAAAAATAAATAAAATCATTATTATTATCAGCATCTCTGCACCCTGAGGTACATAGGGTACTAAATTGGTGCACGAAAAGCAACGTTTATTGAAAATCTGTTTCATGACGGTAAGGTGCTTGGTCTTAATCTTTAGGTGCCAGTCCTAGAACAATGAAATATTGCCGTGTAAAACCAGCTTTTAAATTAATATATCATGCCCATCTTACCAGGAATCGAACCCTTGTCCTGAAGTATGGTAGGCTAGTGCGCTAACCACTACACTACGAGGCGGACTAATAATGTCGATTTTCTTTTTCAGGATATTTACCAGAGTATTCATTTAGTTATAAACGCTTGTCTAGGATTCTGGTTCTGTTTCACACACTAAATTGTATTCACGGAATACATTTTAATTAAATTATATTTATTCAAATGTATGTACGTTACAAAATAGAGAACCTAATTCTTATGAATTAGGTTCATCTATATGAAGAAGTAATTATAATTAAAACCCAGAAAAATTAGGAATATATAAAAATAACACGTTGATAAACATAATATCTTGAGAATAATGTGTTAAAAAAGTAAGAAAATCTCATAACAAAAAACTCCCCCAGAGACAAGAAAAATGTGAACATCCAAAGTTTTATTGTTTAACATAAAGAAAGCTCTTCCAACAGGCGTAACCATTGTCAGGTTGGTCCTGTATATAAGAATGTGCAACAGTCTATATTGACGCTGAGGTCAAAATTTAAAAGCTAATGCTCCGCATAATTTCGGGGTTGTCAATAATACCGCGCAACAATTGAAAGAAGTGCGTAGTTAAATACACGTTCCTTCTGGTCTTCAAACTGCTGTAACCGAGCATACCCTGGAGGAACTCAGTGGGATAAAGCCATGGATTATATCCGAACTCCCTCATGTAGAGAACCGAAGTCATTTCTTCTGAACAATCGCCACCATAAGAGAGTACTTCAGCTCACAAGGTCCCCAAATCGCCGAGAAAACTCTCGAGTCTGCTTTGCACTAATGAGTTATAAAGAATTCTCAATACTTTTTGGTAAAAAAACCCTGGCAGTACGCAGGACGCATTCTAACATTTTCAACGAACTACCACTAACTGTTTCGATCTGATTAAAAAATGTCAGGGAACTCACAAAATTAATGCTCACTTCATAGAATTAAGAATAGTCCAGAAGGAGCGTAGAATCATATATGAATACATCGGACTGTGTCCACGTCGGACATTGACGCGTAATGTTGCACAATGGGAAAAAATATAATCATAACACAAATGTAAGGTAAATAAAAAGCAATATTTTAATTTCTCTAAAATTTTATTGTGCACGTGGAAATATCGATTGACACAACAGAGTAGATAAATAAAGGTTCATTTAATAAGAGTAGTTGAATTTATGAACTTTGAACTTAAAATATAAAACAGATTTTATTTGATACAAAACGGATATTTTTATATAATGCCAAATAACATTTAATGTTTTAAAGATAATGTCGTTTAAATGTCCCCTACGGCGTTGTTTAATGCGATGTCTAATTTTCATTAGTTCTTTTATTAAATGAGCAAAGTAGGGTAAAAAAAATTGTACCCTGGCAACACTAACGAAATTTCCATTTTGTTTCTTCGACAATCTAACAGATGGAAAAATAATTTAATTTTTAAGTATTTCATTTGCTACTTAAACATTCGATTGTTAATTACACATGAAATGTGATGCCATCCTGTTTCATTGAGATCCTAGCAGTATTTCTACACTTTAAAAGGACACAACACGGCATAGTTGAATGCAAATCAGGAGCTGCGTACCAAGCGTCTACAAAGAAACTAACGCGGCAAAACGTAAACCTACTCATTTATGAGTAGTTGAATCGCCTTCGGTTTGATGTGCGTATGCGGTTTCTGGACTATTCTTAATTCCATGGCTAAAACGTTCGTCGATTGGCGGGCCGCTCCGCTCAGTATTGACACGCGAAAAGCAGGTAGTTTTAAATTTTGATACAAATGATTAATTAAACGAAAAGCACAGTCAATTAATGTTTTGATGAATTAAATGATGATGATCATACGTTTTAAAATATAAATGAATTATTCTATTATGATACGATGCCAATCTAACCATTAACCGATACAGAATTATTTTCTTCGACGACGCACGACGCGTACTGAGCGACGTCTACAAAGAAACTAACGGGGCAAAACGTAAACCTACTCATTTATGAGTAGTTGAGTCGCCTTCGGTTTGATGTGCGTATGTGGTTTCTGGACTATTCTTAATTCTATGGATGGTAAATTTTTGTTACTGTGATATTTTTTCAGCTGTAGGATTTTTTTGGTGTTTTCGACGTCACTTTTGAAATTTGACTTACGACCGGCTTATTCTCAATAATCAACGTTTGTGCAGCGTGGTTATGCTTTTTCGTAAAAATAACAAACTTCACGATGAAGTTGGCTGAAGTATTCCCCGATGTAAAAATGCTAAGATAAAAACCGTATGTCGGGAAACAGCGAGAATTTATTCAAGTTCCTATTATATTTATGTCAACAATCCCTGAACAAACTCTGCCGGCTAAAGTTTAAAGTACAATTAATTCGCAACTCTGCTTTGGAATATCATAAAGAACTATGCATTCCAGGCTTTAAAAAAAAATAAAAATGCGTTCCTATAATTTACCCAAATATTTCGATATTTTATTTTATTTTATTCATTTTATTAACATAAACGGCATATAATATTTAAAAAAAATAAACCTAAAAATTATACAGCATATTCATAATAAAACATTCTTCATAATACAACAAGAAAATCATAAGTTATGTTTCATGCAGCTGGGCAAAATGAACAAAAAAACTGTAAATATTATGAAATGCATGAATAAATAAATATAATTACCATTCACCATATTTCAAAAGGAAAAAGTTCAAAAGGTTTGTTCTGTAGGAACAATACCCTGCACTTATATCGGATACGTGGGAATAATTATTGCCGAGTTCGTGAAGTCTATTTAATACGGCATTACAAGTATACACTGTCCGTGAATTGTTGCTACAAAACGGTGGCACCTGTATTGTCATTCTTCCACATACCAGTGATGTACCATGTTTGTTGCAATCCATTTCTTTCTATTTTCCTAACCATGTCACCAGAATTCAAAATCGGCTATTTATTCAATCTTATTTTTTATATATCAATACAATTTGCAAATGAATATGTATATAAAAAATGCATTACTTAAAAATTGAATTATTTTTCCATCTGTCAGATTGTCGAAGAAACAAAATGGAAATCTCGTTAGTGTTGCCAGGGTTGTAATTTTTTTTACCCTACTTTTCTCATATAATAAAAAAATGAATGAAAATTTGACCTCAGATTAAACAACGCCGTGGGGGATATTTGAACGACATTACCTTTAAAACATCAATTTTTTTTAACATGATATAAAAATATCCGTTTTATGTCAAATAAAATTTGTTTTATATTTTAAGTTCAAAGTTCAGATTCAATTATTCTTATTAAATGACTCTTTACTTATTTACTCTTTTGTGTCAATCAATGTTTCCGCGTGCACAATAAAATTTTAGAGAAATAAACAGATTATTATTATTTTTACCTTACATTTGTGTTATGTTTTTTTTCCCCATCAAGCAACATTACCCGGCGACTTCACGAATGCGAGCGGCAAAAGTAAGGCAGAGTGGGGGAATTATTGGACACAGTCCGATGTATTTAAATATGATTCTACGCTCCCTCTGGACTATTTTTAATTCTATGATTCCAGAGCTAAAATTTGCTATCATGTTGGATTGACAGTATTTTAGTTGTAATTTAATTTTTCTTATCATTCTTGCTTTCAAATAAGATATTATTATATTGTTATTGTAACTCGTATTTTATTTCATTGAATTGTATTTAAAAAATAATAATTATAAGATTCTGTTTACCGATGTTATTTTGTTGCGTTTACTCAATACCCATGTCATGTTGTCACGTGGTTTAATTCGTTTGCTGTTTTTACGTTTTCAAAGTCACATTCCACAGTGTAACCATTTGTAAAAAAATAATACGGTACAATATTTAATTTTTGAGCTTTGGAATCGAAAAACCAGTGGTTACATTTTGCTATAGTAAAAACGCAGGTAAAACAACGCATTGATAGTAAAACCAAAATCGTTGGTAAATTAAACCATAGTAAACTCTACTTTTACTAACTATCAAACAACCGGACCTAAGGCCTAAGAACACCAATAAAAATAGTATTGTATTCGAAATAAGTATTTAAAGCAATTATTGAAATTCTTTTATAATATTGAAGAGAATTTAAATCAAAAGGACGAACTTTGTGAATTGATTTATTTATTTAACAAAATTAAATAGTGAAAGATTAACAGAGCAAATGTTGTTCTAAACGGAAAGAAATCGAAAGATTGTCGTATCAATTTACAGGGCGAAGATATCTCCAGGGTACTGCTTGTCGTAGCAGAGCAGAAGTTTCCAGAACTTATCTTCCACAGTGTCTCCAGTCTGCTCGTTACAGGCATCTACAGCGGCGGAGAACTTGGCTGGGTCCGTCTGAGGAGGGATCACCTTCAGGCCAGCTTCCTTGTTGATCTTACCATCTTCAGTAGCGAGACCCAGTTTATCGTACACGCAGTAGGCGTAGGCCTTCACCTTGTCATCATCCATTGTGTAGTCTCCTTCGCGGAGATTGTGAATCAGCATGAGGTTCGCCATGCTCTTCACCTGGCAGATACCGCGGACCGCTATAATCCCGGCCTTTTGCAAAACAGTCTGCCCCTAAAATTAAAAATTAATAAAAGTGTAAAAACTAGCAATTCAAACTGAATTGATAGCGCATAAGTAGTTGTTTTTTAAATATTTTTTCTTTAATTTTTTTTCGCCTGGTTTTTGCATGGTTTGCCGGACTCAATTATACGAAGACTACATTTTTCAAAACTATTGAACAGTCTGTGAGAATCACCCGGAAACCAATGTCCGTTGTTATCTGACCTAATATTGTCTAAATTACAGAAGGTAAATCACACATTTTCTTTATGTAACAAAAAATAAATGAAATATCTAAATTACTGATTACCTAGAACGGATATCAAATTGCTGACAGTTAGGGAAAAAGAAAATAAAGAAAGGAAATAATTATGATGTACGAAGTCTATGTCAAAAGTAAATTGAGTAACATGATCGCCTTCTGGGGAACTGGTAACAAGACAGACATAACAAGAATACAAAGACAATAAAATACAATTCTTAAACTAACATACAACCTACCCTACCTGACCTCTACGACCTAACTGTACAAAAAAACACACCAGTTTAACATAAACTACTTGATTAAAGTTGAGACCTTAAAAATTGTGCACAAAATAACACTGGGAAACATACAAGACGACGACATAATATTAGTCAAAAATGCTGACATACACAAATATAACACCAGACAACAACAACACTATCATATTGAAAAAGCAAAAACAAACACAGGACAGTCAAAAATACTACATAATGGACTTAAACACTACAACGACTTACCTTACTACTTGAAAACTTTTACTGGAGACAAATTTAAAATCAATCTGAAAAAGCACATGCTGACTGAACTAACTAGACTAGACGAGACATAAAATGACTAGACAATAATAAATTTCTAATGTAACCCTAACGGGTTTTTTAAAATTATAAATAAAAAAATAAAAAAAAACCTTGATTTTCTACAAAAAAGAACAAATGACTATTATAAAACCGTGAAGTCCTTATTACAAGAATTCACTCGGTTCAGTCATTCGTTAGACAAGCTACAATATTTTAAGCAAAACAATTAATAATTACTCCGATATAGATGTTAAAAAATTATTAAAAAAAACAAAACTTTAATTCATGAAACATTAACCTTCTTATTTTGAATTATTAGTAAAAATTCTTACCTGGACAACAGACACAAAACCGCATACCACAAACAAAAGGCTGAGAGAGTTCATCTTGATGCTTTGACTGTCCAAATGATATCGGGTATAGGATGTTACCCACTATTTATATGGTGACAAATTGTACCATGCTTTATGTACACCAATTATTATGGACTGACTTTGCATTTTTAGCAAACTAAATTAATGTTACTTTAACCCATATATGACAGTTAAATAAGGATATTAACATTTTTTTTGTACTCGTATTTAAATTAATATAATCGTTATAATAAATATTGCTTGATTACTTACGAGCATTATTTGTTTTATTTGTAAACAACCAGATAAAAATCTTTCTGGCGAATCAAAAGTTATAGCTGTTAAAATCAACAAATCAATTTTTAGCATATTACAACAGAGATGAAGAACATTTAAGAGAAGGTAATATAGAAGTCTAGGCATCTACAGGGCTTATGACCTGTCAATGGCTGTGTAACATTCACCATTCTGCCTATATTTGAACATCTATATTCCTTCGATTCTTCCATCAGTTGATGTTTGTGAAGTTAAAGAGCTGAAACCTTTATTTATGCTGGTGAGATTCATCTAATTGAATTATTTCACCTACATACTAGGCAACGCCTGAAAATGTTATTTTTTCAATTTCTAAACTTCTTCATGGACCAGGTAATTTATCAACAATATTTTGAGTTTGTCAAAACTTTTGTAGACAAGGACTGGATTCAATTCCCTGGGGAGCTGTTTATATTAACATATCACCTCTGTTGTAATCTATAAAACTGTCCTTGTCCTGTCCTTGTCTACAAAAGTTTGGACAAACTCAAAATATTGTCAACTTTTTGTGGCCTAAAGTAGACACGTTTATACAAAAAGCCTAAGGAGAATGATTTTTCTAATAAAATTATTTTTTTATTCTTTATTTGGATAACCATCTGCTTCATTCATAATATATAAAAAAAACAAATAAGTAGATTAGAGGTTTTTGCAAGAAGCGCCACGGTGAGTTAAAATATATTCTAGAACATCAAATAAACTATCTAAAAAATTGAAAAAAAAACTACAAAATTATATCAAAAGCAAACGCCGCACGTCCTAGTGATTATTTGTAAATAAATCCATGTTTCATGATTTTGTTATTACATTTAAATTATTTAAAGTTTGCTATAAATATGAATTTAGCTTTTAATTAGATGAGACAAGAGAAAGTATGAAGAAGAACGTTATTTCTAAGAATTTTTGGAGGAACATTAATAGGGAGTTTGGATAGTAATTCAGGACTGTTAATTGAACCGGAAGCAATTTGTAATAAATAAATTATATTAGCTATTTCGCGACGTGTTTGCAAAGGTAAAAAATAGGTGATGTATTTGAATGTATTGATCGGATTAAAAATCACGTTTCAACACATTTACTTGACAAATTTCTTTTATATATTTTCAATGCGCGGTGATATCTGCACACTGTACAAAGGATTCCATATTTGTGTTGTATATTCCAAGTTGCTTCGCACCAATGTACAGCAGAGGATTTCGAGTGTCTTTGCCATAGTGAAGAACTCAGAGCTACGCATCACAGAGCCAATGGCGCGTGAAGCCTTTTTTATGATGCTGTCAGTATGGGTATCGAAAATTAATTTACTATCATGGTAGACACCTAGATAGATCGTAAACTAAAGCAATATTAACAAATTACAACAGGGCTGAACATTTAAGGGAAGGGAACATGAAAACCTAGGCATTTACAGGGCTTATTTTTTATTTTTATTTATTTAATTTTACAATACGCCCAAGGGGCATTTACAAAAAATATACAGTACAAACATAGTGAGTAAAAATTTAAAAGATAAACAACACTTTTTTGTATACATGTAGAAACAATAAAAAGCGTACTGCCATGCAAAATAAAAAGTGAAACTTTACATAGTAAAAAAGAAAAAAAAAATGGCTATAAGAAAAGTAATTGAATTAAAAAGCAAATTGTAAATAACTTGTAAAGAATTCAAACAAAAAAATAAATACATTTACATATACTTATAAGTATAAAAAAAATGGTATCAACAAATTATTGTTAATACCATTTTTATAATCTATCATTGGCTAGTTTAAATGGCCACTTTACACACTGAGCAACATTCAGCATTTTGCTTATGTTTGAACATCAATATTTCTGCGAATGTTACTCAGTGCGTAAAGTGGCTACTTAAACCACCCAGTGACAGGTCATCCACCCTGTAAATTTTGTTTATCTTAATAATTCCCCAGGGGGAAATCCAGTCTCTTGTCTACAAACATATGGACAAACTCAAAATATTGTAAAAAAGCAGTATTATTTTTTCGAAGAACTTATATTGCGAAATTGGTAATCTAAATCTATCAGCTGTGTTGTATTGATTTGGTTCGGAGCTTCGTTGACTTTACAGGTCCTGTTTGCATTTAAATATTTATGTTATGTGCTTATCGGGCGAAAATAATATAATTTAATTACACTTCAATAAATCATATTATGATTCGTCTCAGTATCGGTCATTTTAGGGTTTCAAAACGATGCGAAGTGTAATTATTTTCATAATATATCATATTTTCGTACAAAAAGATTGACAGTTTCCGGAAAAAAAATTACACACACGAACTAAATAATTGTACTTATATATTTTTTTCAATGGCACGATACTAATTTTTGAAGACAGATATTTATATTTCAAATTACAGGTAGTCGGAGGACTACCGTGGAGACGGTACACGGTATGAGCATGAGCTATACACAATTCTTCAGGGCCAGACCACGAAACTTCAAAAGGAATATTTCTCATAGTAAGCTTTAAAAAAAATCTTCCAAAAAGTCATATTTACACTTTGTATCCCGGAGCCGTGTAAACAGGTGATTATTTTTTATTTTATTTTTTTATTTTCTTTTATTCAGGAAACAAACAGTACAGTTACAAAGTTTAATATTTTACACAATTGGACTTAATTCTAATGGACCAGTGAAGTTTCCATATTAAAAAGCAATTAAATCTAATGTTAATTATGAAAGTATAAAAAAGAGAAGGAAAAAGAAAACATAAATGAAAGTTGTTTAAAAATTTAAATTTAAGTGAAAAAAATATATTTTAAGGTTTGTAGTTTGTAGTGAGTATTTACAAATGGAAATAATATTAAAAATGAAGAAAACTTGTAAGAGTAATAAGAATTAAGAATGGAAATAAAGAATGAAAAACATGCTCAGATGTAAAAATAAAATAAAATAGTAATAACATTTTTTTTTTAAAAAAGGAAAAACATAAACACATATTTATTTTAAGGGATTCAAAGAAACGATGAGAATAATCTTTAAGTGAAATATAAGACAGTAAATTTAAATTTAGGTCAATTTAAAAAACATCTTCAAAATTAATGACACATTATAGTAAGAGCAGCAATATATTGATTTTATTAACATATATAATATAAGTAATTAAAAGTAGTTTAAAAGTATAACAAGTATAAAAACATGCCAATGGCAGCAGAGAAAAAAGAAAAAATAAAGAAGGAATAACAAGTATGGCAAGTAATCATTTAAAATTTGAAAAAGCAATATAAGGAGAAGATTTTAAACCAACCATTATATAACCACGCATTGTGTCCCGGTCCCGTGTTTTCACGTGATTTACTAACTGTTCAAAAAAGTGCGTTATATTGACATCTAGTGACTTTTATTAGTAGTTTTTCACTACGTGAAAACACTGGACCGGCACACAAGGCGTGGTTATTATAATCACGTGTTTACACGGCTCCGGGATGTATCCCGGCTTTGTAAAGCACAAAATGTGCTTTGTTAAGCACAAAAAAAAGTGAGACGCTGTAGGTATATGTGCGAACGTTGTAATGTGGTTCTCCATAAAGGCCAATGTTGGCAAAACTATGATTCAAAAATCACTTATTAAATTGTTTCAAATAAATATGACCAGATAGAATTGATTAAACGTAGTATTTTCATAATTATGACACGTTAAAGAAACCCTTCACATAGCATGAAATTTCACAAAAATGGGCCGAGCATAAGGTAAACTCTATGTGTATTCGGCCGGTACTCAAAGTGTAAAAAAAAAATGAAGATCCCAAAATGAAGTAAACCTTTAATTCCCTTCCGCAAACTCCTACCGCTAACGGACAAAAAAAAATGCTACAAAAACGCATTTGGCCAACGAAGCGATCCGCACCAAACGAGGACAAGGGAAGCGGGTTAGGGGTTTGTGGAGGAACTGCTTCTCCGTGAAATTAAGGATTTACTAAATTTTGAGATAACATTTTTATTATAATGAAAAAAATTAACATTTGCGTTCTTGTGATTTACCCAAATATTTAATTTAAGGGCCATTTTCAACGAGTCGTAAATAACTCACTTATAGAAAATGGGAATCAAGTTGGGGTAGAGTAGTATTCGAACCACAGGCCTTTGGTCCGTAAGCCCGAGACACTAGCCACCGGACCACAACCCGATACTTTAAATTAATTAATTGAATGTACTAGTATTTAAAATTATACAAACTCTTATAAAAAAACAACTACAACAGTGTAAGTCACTCTCCAAGCACAAGAGTTACTTCAAAGACATCAAAGATGTTACTACATTATCTCTGTTTAAATCACGTCTGAAGAAATATCTTCTTTCTCTTTCTTAATCTCTCCTCCTTTTTTCCCCATTTTTTTCCTTTTTCCCATAGAGTTATAGTTTTGATTTAAGGTCATTTATAAACAAATAATGCCATAAGTTACAATTGAGTTACATAAAATATAATATAGTTGTTTGAGTTTAATTAGAGATAAGATGTTACGTATCGACTTGAAGAAATTGGAAAGTTTTCTAATTTTTTGTGTGATTATTTATGTAAAACATTTTGTAATTTTTTTTTATCTCATTGAATACATTTTTGTCATTTTCTTAGGTAAACTTTTTCTTTTATTTCTTTCTTATTTCATTAACATTTTTTAGATCTTAATTTTAATTTGTACTTTAAATTTTATTTATTATTTTCTTTTTCTGTAGATATGAATTGAAATTCTCGATTTACTTTACTTTGTTCAATGTATTTTTTATCTTGTTTTGATTACATTTATGAGCACACACTATTTATATATTTGTTTATTATTTTTTTTTCTTATATTTAAAATATATTCAAGTAAATTACTATTCTTTAATTTTAATTGTATTATTTTATTCTATTTTCTTACTATAAAAAAAATATATATATTTCTTTAAACTATTTTTTATGTTTATTTTTTTATATGTTTACAGTATTATGTCTGTACTCTTCTTATTTGATTATTAATTAAAACTAATGTCTGAGCACCCGATGACAAATTATTATTGAATAGTTTATCGGGACAAAATATATCTTATACTTTGTTTTCTTTATAATGTATAAAAAAATATTTTTTTAAATTTATTCTATGTGTTTTGTCCATATAAAATATTGAAAAAATCTATGTATTTATTATTTTACAATTGTTGTATTTATTTTTTTAATCAAAAATAATGTCCCTCATTGAGGAAATAAAATATTTATTTTATTTTATTTTATTTGGGAAATCAACGAAATCAATGAAATTTATAAAAAAAGTAAAAAAAACATACATTTTAAACCAAAAACTAGACCCTATGCTATTAAAGAATGGGTCACAAATGATTTATTAGAAAAAATACGAAATAGAGACATGTTTTATAAAAGATGGAAAAGTACTCCTACAAATAAATCATATGAAAAAGAGTATAAATTGTTAAGAAATAATGTTACTAAATTAATTAAGATAAATAAAACTGCTTTTTATGGAAATAAATTCAAACATTGCTTCAATGATACTAAGAAAACTTGGGACGAAATAAATAAGTTGTTAGGGAAAAGGAGTAAAAGCAGTTGCGATGAAACCATAAATAAATATTTAATAAAGAATGATACTACTCCTAAAAATATTAGTGACGATTTTGTTGATCATTTTACAAAAAGTATAAATAACATGCTACATCATTGTAATAAAAAAACAATTGATGCGTCAATTGACAAACAACCGCAGAGCATGTTTTTGCCTAGAGCAAAAATAAAAGATGTCGTTAATATAGTTAAAAAATTTAAAAATAGTAAATCTGCTGGATTTGATAATATTAGAATGTTTGATGTAAAAAAACATATTGATTTATTAGGACCAGTATTAACACATTTTATTAATTGCATTATACTTCAAGCGGAAATACCAGAATTACTTAAATATAGTATAGTCAGACCCATATATAAAAGTGGTAAACATTCAGACATTAGTAACTATCGACCAATAAGTATTTTACCTGTTTTTGAAAAAATATTAGAAAAATACATAGCTCAAAAATTAATTAATTATTTATCAAAATTTTCTATAATTGATCAATATCAATATGGTTTCCAAAAGAAAAAGAGTACGGAATTATTATTACAAGATTTTTCAAATGGAATAAATAATGAACTAAATAAAAAATATCACACCCTTGTTCTATTTATCGATAATTCAAAGGCATTTGATACAATTAACCATTCAAAATTAATAGACACATTAAATGACATTGGAATCAGAGGAAACCTTTTAAAACTTTTCAAAAATTATTTAACTAATAGAAAAATATGTGTCAAAGTATTAGATGAAAATAGTAAAATAGAACATGTTTCTTCGGGGGTGCCACAAGGATCAATATTGGGCCCTACCTTGTATATAATATATGTGACAGTCATGTATAAACTATTTAATAATGTCAAACACTATGTATACGCCGATGATACTGCTTTAGTTGTGTCTCATAAGGACCTCAAAACTGCAGAGAAATTATTGCAAGAAGACTTTTTAAACCTGCAAAAATGGTCCCATGATGCAGGGTTAATAATTAATTCAAAGAAAACCAAACTTATGCACATAAGATCACCGAACTATAAAACTCACACAACACCGTCAATTTTATCACATAACTATACGTGTATCCATAGTGATATTATGCAACCGTGCATGTGTGAAAATATTGAAAATATTGAGCAGTATGTTTATTTAGGTTTAACTATAGATTGTAATTTTAAATGGGATGTACATATTAGAAAATTGTGTAAGCGATTAAGAGCAATAAGTAATAGAATGTACATATTAAAATATTATGTCCCTGTTAATACTTTACGAATTATTTATTTATCTCTCTCTGAATCAATTATACGATACGCCATAACTTCCTGGGGGTTATCAAGTGAAACTAATATTAATTTTATTCAAACCTTGCAAAATTCTATGATCAAATTGCTACTACATAAAGATGTATACCGCCAGAGACACAATATTTCAATATCATTAATGTATAAATCTGTAAATAAATTATCTGTTAGGGCTCTACTTTGGTACAAATTAATTTGTCAGCATGCGTCGCACTCCGAGTATAAACTCAAGTTGGTACATGATTACAACACCAGGTTTACTAGTATGGAAGGGCTAGCTGTTCCTAGATACTGCAATAAATATGGCAAAAGGACACTGCAGAATTTTTTTAAACAATCAACAGATTAAAGCCCTAAAAGATTGGCATTAATGATATATAATACATTGAATTAATTTAACCTAAACAATCCTAGAATCTATTTAAAAGTACAATAGGTATAGTCATGGCATGATCTAGGCAGACATGGCAAGTGTGTCATCTCAAGTCTGGAGTGATAACACCGCTTGCTTCTTAAATGCTTACCTTTGCCGTGGGAGCACATCGACAATACTATTAAGTGAGATTTTGTTAACTGTTGAGGATCCTTGGAAGAGGGGAAAAGAATTTGACGTTGATTCTAAAATTTCCCATAGCAAAGACCGCATTGGTACGCAAGTTACGGTGAGGTACATTAAGGTTAATCTGAGCAAGGATATCATGGGCATCTAAATAGTTAGATATTATTTTGTGCAAGAATATTAAACCAGCCAAAACCCTTCTGCATTCTAAACTGAAAATGTGAATGTATTTTAGACAGTCACAATAGTTAATGAGAAAGTTCAGTGTCTTTTTTATTTGTTAATAGACTAGACAATCATAATAGTTAATGAGGAAGTTCAGTGTCTTTTTCAATTTTTTTATTTGTTAATAGACTAGACAATCATAATAGTCAATGAGGAAGTTCAGTGTCTTTTTTATTTACTTTTTTTGTTAATAGACTAGACAATCATTATAGTCAATGAGGAAGTTCAGTGTCTTTTTTAATTTTTTTTATTTGTTAATAGACTAGACAATCATAATAGTCAATGACGAAGTTCAGTGTCTTATTTAATTTTTTTTATTTGTTAATAGACTAGACAATCATAATAGTCAATGAGGAAGTTCAGTGTCTTTTTTAGTTTTTTTTATTTGTTAATAGACTAGACTAGACTTCGCTATACATTGTATTGGGTAAACTTGATGTAACTTTATAAAGGCTGTTAAAAAACTGAAATATGAACGCTACCCATGCTACTGGTAACATTTTCTATATACTTTGCGAAACATCGTTCAAATAATTTCTCATCATCATTCCCTTTCCGCACCTAATGGTGCATAGGAAACTGCCTTGGTACACTAATCGCAGCGTATCTTGATCATTTTTGTTACATGAAGGTAAGGTGATCAGTCTTACACTTCAGCTCTCTATGATATATTTTGTTGCCCTTTAATAAAAAGGAATATTTTTATGTTTTTTTAAATATTTTTTATTTCCTTTTTTAATTACTATAAAAAAAATACCATATCTTTTACAGAATATTTTATTTTCTCTTTCTTATTTTATTTGGGAAATCAACAGTTCTACATACATATTTATAGTAAACAAACAGATATAGTGTATAAACTCAGAACTAATAACATATTTCCACAAAGTATACAAAGTTAGAAAAGAAAATATATTACATATTAAATAAATGCATATAAGTTTATACATATAAAAATGTTATTTTCATGTACTCAATAATCAAAGATTTTTTCATATTTATTTTAAGAACATTAAGTTACTGTAAATTGGGCGGGATAAGGAAAAAAATGCTTGAAGAGAGGATAAGGAGAGGAGGGGAGATGTACATATTTATTATTATAATGTCTACTAAGTTACATAATACATTTTTAGTGTAAATTTTAAATCTGACAGAGTGATGTTTGTGTAATCTATATTTTTAAATTTTGTATTGTACATTGAAAAAGTCCTACGAAAAAAAGCATTTTTAACATACGATGTTTTACTTATTGGTACATGAAACAGGTAAATTGGTACATTGTTTCAATAATTATTCCTAAATATTTTATATGGTGTACTGATTCAAGTATTTTTAGATATTATATCTAATTATCATTAAACTAGATACTAATAACTAGCGGACCCGACAGACGTTGTCCTGCCCGAACGTTGGCTTGCTTGCTATTTATTACCTTTGAAAAAGACTTTTCATTGATAAGTAGGTACCTAGGTACTCATTTGTGATAAAATTCACAATTTAAACAAAACATGGTCAGATTTAAAAATAAAATAAAATAATAAAAACATTTTTAAAAAAAGGAACGATGAGAAGAATCTTTAAATAAGTTATATACGCATTCACAAATGCACATGCATACACTACACTACAAGGTGGATTTTTTCGTTATATGATAAATTTATTCAAACCGTATTCCAAATACGAATGCTAAAACGTTTGTCGATTGGCGGGCCGTTCCGCTCAGCATTGACACGCGGCAAGTAGGTAGATTTAAATTTTGATACAAATAATTAATTTAACGAAAAGCACAGTCAATGAATGTTTTGATGAATTAAATGATGATGATTATACGTTTGAAAATATAAATGAATAATTCTGTTATGATACGATGACAATCCAACCGTTAACTAATGCAGAATTATTTTCCTAGACGACGCACGTCTCGCGAAAATGCAATTTTGCCAGCCCCAAGAGTTGAGATACACTTGCAGATATGTTAATAAATTAAATTAATGAATATTTTTAAATAATACAACATTGAAGTTAGATAGTTAACCTACGCGAAAATATAGTAGTCATAATCTATTTCAAATACAATCGAACTTAGTTTTTACGAGGAAGATGGGACCACTTGAATTTGCTCGTTATAAGCGTTACTCGTTATACCAGAGAAAGGTTTTTTTATACAATCGCTATTGCACATTGTCACTAAGTAAACAAGTAAATACATATGTTTAAATATAATTCATATATATTTTTTTTACAGTGGCTAAGTTTAAACAGATCTGGTCTAGAACTCATTTGATATCACCCTCTTGTAATGTTTATTGTGTATTGAAATAAGTCTAGAACATTAAAAAATCTAAAAAAAAACCCGAAACAAGCATGTCATTCATAAACTACAAAAACAGCTGTAAATTGTAACAATGTGCCGAACCGGCATTTACTAAGTTCACAAAGCTTGGATTTTTTAAAAGCCATGTGTGTTTATTTTTAAATATTGTCGGCGACAAATCCAATTAGGTACTTAGACACTTACACAGCTATCATAAACATAACCCGATTATTTAAATATTTTTGATTTACATATCGAAGAGTCCCGACTAAACACGGAATTTTCTCACAAGTCGGGACATAAAAAACATATAATTGTGTCTATGATAAAATTGTGTATTTTGTGCATTAAATAGAATAAATAAAATTCCAACGCCTGGCGGTATTTATGCTTTAAGTTAACCGACTGTTTTAGATTTTATTACTTAGATTCTTATGTCGAGAATGATTTTTTTTTAACAATTGAAGATTTTTTGTATAATTTTTGACAATATTTTTGTTCGGTATGTCCGAGAAGTAGCTAGTTATAACAGTGAATAATTGTATGGAGAAAACCATGAACTAAAATGTCAACTAATGTTTCTTCGTTACATCCGAGATTTCGCTATTTCCGTGATCGTTATAACCGAGTTAGACATTCATTTCATTTCATTCAGTCAGACCCTTTGCCCACCTCAAAGTCCGGTTCTCAAAACAAGTTCTTGAGAGACATGTCTGAATATAGCATATATCCTCGAGTAAGATCAAATTATGTTCGTAATTGATCGAATCATTGGTGAATTGTAAACAAGGGCTGCCTGTTTCCGAAACGCGTTCAAAGAAAATTGTGACATGTTTGTTTGGTTTCGATATACGTTGCAATACATCTGTCAATCCAGAAATTAAATAAAAGGAAAAGGACTTACATTTTCCTTCCTTAGGCACTTGTTCCAAGATAGCACTAGATCGTTTTATAAGCACTTCGCGTTAGTTGAATTGATCCGGGCACGTCATTTTTAATTGATTTTAATGATGCGTTTTTCCGTGTTGATCGTTACAATATTACATGAAGTACTGTGGTTTCTTGACTCGCCGCCGGGAAGGAAGTGACGTCAAAGACTGCAGAAATCAAAACAAGAGTACGGGATTTTAAGGATGGGATGATTTGACGTTTGAATCAAAATACGCACAAACCCGAAACCACAGTGTTAATTTGTTTTCACAATTCGATAAATTAAAAAAAAATCTTATCTGCTTATTAATACTCAAGCCAGATATAAATTTATTTTTTAAACTCTTCTTTAGTTTTATGTCACAATTATTCTTTAGGGAAGCAAATTACATTCCTAATCATAATTATAAAAAAAATTTATTAATCTATAATAAAATTAATACCGCTAGCAGACGTGAAATGATAAAAAAATATA
>NW_028279652.1:0-43421 GCF_059751315.1 Micrasema longulum
TGTATGTTAACTAGAATGGAATGACTGGGGAAGATATTGAAAGAGGGAAGTGCCGGAATGGGAAGTGGAGGGGACGGTGCACTTTAATAAACCTTGACAAAAAAATGCTGTAGTAGGCAAAATTAGTTAGTTAGTAGTAGATGCCTACCATAATGAATGGGTGGGAAGTATGGCCTTGAAAAACAGGCTGAAAGTAGGATGAATTTTATCGAAATAGGATCACTCAGGCGGATGTGTGGTAAATTATATACAATAGGTGCACAAATGTTAGATTCGTTCATTACGTAAAACTGAGATAAGCATTATCGACAAATTAAGAAAAAAGGTCAGCATTTTTTACATGCAGAGCGAAAAGACGGTGAAAGAATGGCTTAAAAGTTTTTTGATTCAAATGTGATGGATACATTAAAGACGACCGAGAAAAATATGGCATGATTAAATCTAACAAATACTTAAAGATGGACATCTCTAAAGTCGGAAAAATCAGCGCACGTTCATGATAAGATTTATAAAAGTAGAGGAATGAGTGTGTATGTTAAGTCAAAGTGATATGATGTTCTATCCTCTCTGCCTGCCCTCACGGGGAAACGGTGTGATGGTTTGATTGTTTGTTTGCGTATTTATTTTTGAGATAAATTTTTATGCTTTGTTATTTTTTAACCATCAAAAATTGATTAAATGAAGTGCGGAAATAACTATTTAAAATGCGAAACGCAGCTTAACTGCTCGTAGTTCATAAATACTAATTAATAAACATTACCCTCGTCTCAGGGATCATTCTTGTGATGCTTTCTATTTAATGCACATATATTTGTGTGACTATTATTTTTTATTTGTATTTTTTAGTAAAACTTCACTGATTCTGTGTGCCGCTGTGCTCCAACAAATTTACACAAAACGCAATTGTTAGAGCCTTACTTATAATCCTGATATAAAGTTACGCCTAAGCATAAATACAAACATTACGATGGAAATACTATCCTTATTCTACCACTATAATAAGAATAGTTTTTTAATGCATATTCTACTTTTATGCATAGACATAAATCTTATAAAGTCCGTGGTTTATTTTTAAAAAAATAATTTTTTAAATGTGTATTGTTAATTTAATATATTTTTTGACCGCGCTCATGATGCGTTTTTTTTTTAAATTAGGATATTAGTGACATTTTCTTTCATGATTACCAATAAGTTGCTTACTTCATTAATTTTATTAGCTACAACATAGCAAAAAATATTTTTATCACTGCATCAATCACCATTCTCACGCAGTCGGCATTATTTTTTACAAAAACCACGTGGACTTCATTATTAAAATTACAATAGATGATCATTTTGATTAGTTTTATGCCAGTCCAAGATTGCAAATAATTCATTGATGACGGATAATTAATCATATTAACCTCGCTGTGCCGGTAATCAAAGCTGTAATCTAATCAGTGTTAAAATAATACTTAAATTTAACTAGTTTTTCTTAAATAGCGCTAATTTTATCATAATACCTTGTCAATAACTGACTTGTTTCTAACCCACATCCTGTTTTAGTCTCAGCGAATTGGAAATAATTTTTTTAATGGTATACTTAGAAAATTCAGGGCTACGGGAAATTGTAGACAAAAAATATTTTCTTACACACGAGAAAAGGAGAGCGTTTAATTGAACGGCAAAGCTTCTCGTAAATGTACGACAAAATTAAAGAAATTTGTTGTAACGAACTACTTCGAAACGTCGCAGGTTCATGTGAACAATAAACAATCAGTTATAGCGTTCTTATGTGTTGTGATAGATTCCGTTTTCCGGGTAGCCATTTTTTTGAATATTTAGTGTATTTTAACAGCTACGGAGTTTTATTTTTAAATGTCAGCACAACTCACTGACGACAACTGGCGACGTCACGGCGAAGCAATATAACAAAATTTTAGAAAATCGTAGTGATGATGATACGAGACAAAAGTTTTTTTTTTAATTTTTCGTTTAGTTTTTATTTTTATTTTTATTTATTTATTTATGACAAAATACAAGGTTTTTAAATTCTACATATTACATTTTATTACATATTTTATTAGTTCGAAATATTCCCAATCAGCAAAAGTGCTGGTATGAGGGGATATTATATATATTATATATAAATAAAAATTCGATAAAATAACATCACATATCACTCGTCACACGGGCTGTAAGAACTGTTTTATTTAAGTGTTTTTTAAGTACGTACATGTTTTGTATATTTTTTAGATCATTAGAAAGTGAATTGTAAAAATTTATTGTTGTGTACAAAAAACTGTTTCTTTTTCTGTTGGTCCTAGGTTGTTCGCAAGTAAAATTATTTGATACTCTTGTATTTATTTTATGTATGTTGTAGTTAAAATTAAATTTAATATTTGTCTTTATTTTATTATTTTTCATCTTGATATCATTTTATTTTTTTGTGTAGATCAATTCTTATAGATTGAGCATTTTTGTTATTCTATATAATTCTGTAGTTCTAGTATATTTATTAAAATTAAATATTACTTAAAGTGCTTTATTCACTGTCCTTTGTATTAGTTCTTGCATATGTTAACTACATTGCGACCATATTATTAATCCGTATACAAAGTGTGGAAGTATTTTTATGTATTTTTTTTAACTATCGATCTTTCTCGTTGAACTACAATTGATAATTTAAAAACGTATATACCCGACATGGAAATATCATATTGCACGCACACATAATTATGTTTTTGTTCATAACCTACTACAGTCGCAACATCCATTATGTTATATTTCCCCGCTCTGATCGCTAGGGGATAATATTTCCCCGCTAGGATCGCTAGGGGGATAATATTTGACATGCGTCCATCTTAACATACATACAATCCTAGCTTCTTGCAGTTAGTTCATTTTATCAATTTTTAAAATAAATAAAATGTTTTAATGCCATACACACCCTTTCAAAATTACTTATTTGTTTACATTTGTTACATTTTTTTTGCATTATAATATACATATAAATTTATGTATAGAAACAAAAAATACCACGTATACATGGCCTGTGCATGGGTATAAATAATCTAGAATACATTTTAAAATTTATGGTGTAGATGCATTTATAAATACATAAAAAAACATGTTAAATAGAATAAAAATAAAAAAATAATTAAAAGAACTGTGTTTTTGACCACTATTTTTTTTTTAAATTTCCACCGACCGGTTTCAAAGCAAAAACTCTTTTTTGTCAAGGTTTACGTAACTAATGAATTCTTTCTTAATTCATTTTTTTAATGTTTACTAAATACTACACGTGGAGCCAATAAATCAAGTCTTTGTTTCCCCTAAAAGTAGGTAATTTGATATGATTATTTTCGAAGCTAAACAGGAGTGCACTAATAGAAATATTGTTTATTTGGTTATCAATTATTTTTTTCTTATTATGAATAACTTTTTTAATTTCTAAGATTTCTAATTTGTCTAATTAAATATTTTATTTTCAAAATGAAGTATTTTTAATCCAGTGTCTTTATTGAAGTTATGATTACTTTCTGTTAGATGGTTTGCGAATTCAGAGAAAAAAATATATTTAAGCATCTTAAGTATTCTTTTACTGTAATATTTAAGGTTTTTTTTGGTTTTTCTAATGTACGTTGAATCGCAATCATTACAATTTAATTGGTGTATCCCAGATTAATTATATTTATGGACTTTGTCTTTGTGATTTTTTAACAATGTTCCTATATTATTACTTGTGTAGAATGCAGGTTTAATGTTTGATGGTAGGGAAGTAGATAATTGCTTGGATTTGTAAAAAATAAAAGTTACATTACTTAATTGAAATCTTTAATTTATTTCTACTTTCTTAGCTGTACTTAAATAATAATTTACATTTTGCCTATTTAACGCGAAATATTGAAGCATGAATTATTAATTACAACCTTCTAAGACGTCAAAGATTTTTTCATGAGATCCCTTTCCTTTTTAAGAGGGGTTACTTATTTCGCAAAAAGGCATTTACAAGCAGTGTCAGATTAGAAGGCGTAATTCTTACATTCGTTTTAATTTATGCATCAAAAAATTTTACCTGTCTGAAAAAACCTCAATATTGTATAACACGGTTTCAGAAGTGAATAAAACCCTTAACATATTCAAGTTTACATCATTACTGGCGTATGCACCTTAATAGATTGCAGTTTGTAATACAACGAAATTATAAAACAACAGATTATTAATATTTGGAATGCACTTTATCAAAAACATTAAAAATAACCAAACGGTGTTGAAAACACCGTTTATACATTTTTTAAAGAAAAATTTAATTGTTTTATTTTTTAAATTTGAAAATCGGATTTGCAGGTGAAATCTTAATTGAAAAGGTGCTCCATGCAAAAATGTACATTTATTTTGTACAAAATTTACATTATGAATAAATAAAATATTTGATAAGCTCAACAGATAAAGCAAAATAAAGCTATTTTTTATTCATTTTTTTATTTATTCATTCAAAATTACACGAGTTTAAATATTTATGAACTCATTAAGGCTTTTTAGGCTATGCCCGTTTCAAGTCACAATAAATAACAATAAAAATACATAGTAAAATTAATTAGATCATATTATTAGAATAACAATTAAGAAAAAAAAGGTTCATGTAATAAATAATAAAATTCCAAAGAATACAATGCAAAAAAGATAATCAGAAATAATTTTTAAAATATAAATTATGCAAATTAAGAATCATACATAATCAAATATAAAAAATAGTGGTATCATTAAAATAGACAAAATAATAGTAAAATATAGTAGTATTAAAAAATACAAAATAAGGGTATCATTTAAATCAACAGAAAAATAATATATATATAAAAGCATGATTGAAATGATTATCGAGATATGTTTTCTAGAAACTCACTCAATACTATAGTAAGAAATATAAGATATAGGAGCAATAAATAATAGAACGTACTAAATTAAATTATACAAAAATAGTATTATATATTTATGTGTATAATTATATATATTATTATTATATATTATTATATTATGAAAATATACTTACGGGTATTTAACTCTAAAATAAGTATTTTTGTACCTAGTGGAGCCGTTATGAATATTTTCTCTCAAGTTTACATTTCAAATTAATTTTAATCATAATAATAAAATTTATTTGGATGTCAAACAAATGTAATCCGTAAGAGTTTATTAATAAATTTCAAATAACAAAAATGCTTAATACTTTAAGATCTTTTTTTCTATTTATTTTTTTTAGGAAGTTTTTTTTTGCAGATAAACGTCGTACTTCGGAACTGAAATCGTAAAGATGTTTTATTTTATTTACGTAGGTAGGTATTTAAATTTGCCACAAGTTTTTTAAGAAAGCAGATCTAATTGACTTTATTATTTTCCTCTATCGCGGCCTTTTATCAATCAAAAATATATTTCAAACATTGAAATAATGAAATAAAGCTATAATACATACCTACCTGGATGTCCATAATTGCAGCAAATAGTATCCAAATTTAGCCTCAAGACTTCTCCATCGGTTTGCCACTCCCGCGCGTCCTCCTAAATCTGGTCTGCGGCCTATGCGTCCTGCGTTCAGTAATTTATACCTGATGAATTGTCAGCGGTGGATTTAGTATCTGGTGCTTTGTAAAATAGGCTTTGTGAAAGAGCTTGGAAGCATCCACAGTATGTGACCATGCTTACCGTATCGCCCCAGCTTAATAACATTACTGTTATCGGAGGTTACTTTGTCCGTTTTTTTCTTTGAAAAACAAACATATTATGATTCAATAATGGTATCCAAAATACATGATAAATATATTGTCGGTGGCAAAACTCATAAAGCTAATTTTTGTGGCTGGTCGGTGAAATTCTTTTACAAATACTACTATCGCCTGGTAACAGAGGACTTCGTGGATTTCTACAAAACGCCAATATCACATGAGCATGGAACGCGCCAAAAAGTGAAAGGAAATTTCATAGATAAAAGAGCTCTAAATGCGTATGGAGAGAGGACCAAGGCGTATATTCTCCCTTGCATAGTAAATAGACTCCCGGACGAAATAAAAAATAGTGATATAAATAAAAAATAGTAAAATTGTTTTAAAAAATCTTTGTCTTAAATTCTAAGTTAAGTGTGTAAGAAAAAAAAGGGGAAACCAAACAATTTTAAACAATGTCAAAAAAGTGTTTGTTTAATATTTTTTTATATTTCGGTATCAAAAAAGACTTTATTTACTTGTATTTAATTTTTTTAAACTTTTATTTTATTGATATATTTAAGTTTTTGTATATTTTTATGTAAACATCATAAAATTATGTTACCAAAATATTTAAAGAAAGAAATCCCTGCAAAAAAACTGCTTTTGCAGTTTGGCGGGAATTAAAAAATTGTTTAGAAGAGTGCTTATGTAAAAAATTTTCAATAAAAAAAAAAGACAAAAAATTATATTATCTTTCTAATACCAAATACTATTTACTAAAGTATAGAAAGCGAGAAAAAAGGACAAACGAACATTTGATCATAAGAAAAATAAAATAGAAATACTGAAATAAATATAAGAAATGTCTACGTAATATCTAGACATAAAGGTTGTTAATTCAATATAAACTCATGATCGAATAGCCAATCTCTTATTTTTTTTCTTTTCTTTCTTGGTAGTGCCGTTATCTTGTATTCTTGTTTTATTCCAAACAATAACAAATTATTGTTTTTCATTTTTGCACCACCGACATTTTTCAATGATCGAGTTTTAAAATAAAGACCTAATCAATTGGTGACCATATTGTTATACTTTTTGCTGCCTCGTCTTGTTTAAAGGTTACCCCATTTTTTGTTTCCAATTTTACTTAAATAACAAGATGTTTTAAACATAATGAGTTAGTGTATTTTAGTTCAAAGGTCACAGCTCAAACTTTGAACGTGTTATTTTATGTTCAAAATTATTAAATACAAAAAAAACGTAAAACGCTTTAAGTATTACCTAAATATCAACTTATTACGCTAATTATGTAGCATAAACTAATTCATTCGGAATAAAACCGATATAAAGGACACATATATTATTATTATAAATATGAATAATATCTCTACTACAATCAATGATGTAAGAATAAATTACTCTTATTTTTATAATTTGATACAACTAAAAAGTATGGAAATATTGTTTGTTTCATAAAAAAAAAAAAAACGCTCAGAATTACATTATGCAAAAATTTTACCACACATTTACATATTTTTTCGTTTAAAAAAATTCACCCATTATTTTTTTATACAAAATATAACACGGTTTTCTTTTCCCTTTAGAAAAAAAAAAACGTACCATGACAATCTAAATCATTATTTAAATCATCATGTAAAACAAAATTAATGCAACAATCCACTTCTTGTTAAGAGGTGTTGAATTGTGTCTATGCAATTTCACCGTAACGTAACAAAGCTTTTATTGTTTTGAAAAGCTTTCATATTTATAGAGTACGAAAGCTTAAGGGTTTAATGAGGTTATAACAAATGTACATAAATTAGGAGGACATCGAAGTTCACCTACTAAATTATTATTAAACACAAGGGTAATTTCTTGCGAATGTTATTCTAATTGAGAAATAGCTCCTTTTATTCCAGAGAATTAACGTCTCTCCTATTCTAAAAGGTTTTATGTTATTTCCTCCAAAGTGTGTTATATAACTGTATATAAAACAATACTGTAAATCTGAAGAAAGTGTGTCTATTTGTCTGTCACAATAATAAGTGATGGAAGCGTGAAATTCTGAAACATTGTTTTGGATCCGATTTTAGGCAAACAGTGCTATTTTCACATTAAAATTTACGGTCATCGCAATCTTAGAACTAATCTTTAATTTTTTTAATTACTGTGATATTTTTAATCAAAAATTATCCGGCGGCGGCATTACTCCGTAATCTCGCCCATCTCTCTAACTCGCAAGGGTATCGGTTAGGGGCAAATTTACAATTCGGACCCGTCATTCGGGATGCAATTTGTAGGTCAACAGTAGTTTTTCAATATATATTTTACCCGGCTGCGTTATGTAGAGATTTTAAATAATTTTAAAAAACGTCACATAAATAAAAATAATTCTACCAATCCTTGAATTTTTATTAATTAATTAGTATACTTGGCTTTTGCGAACCATAAAACACTATGCAATGATAAAGGGCCATTTACATGTGGACAATATAATAGATATGAAAATTTTGTCTTTACCCAGCTCCGTGAACATCCTCGGCCGTGCGGAAAAGAACACTGGGACAATACGAAAATTTGGCTGCAGTTCACACGTGAGCGCTGCGAAAATAAATACAAGACGGCATTTTTTACGAGCGAGTTTACAAAAGTTACTGTTTATTTTATACCTAAATGTATGAGAATTGTTAAAAAAACGAATTCAATAATAAGAAGATTCTATAACAGAAAAAAAATATTATCCAAGCAAAGCCGGGTTGTCAATTTAATAAATTACACTTAAATTACCGTAAAATTGTAAATAAAACTTGATAAACCAAATTTAATTATAAAAAATAAACTTTTTTATTCCGTGTTGCTTTTAAAATATTTCTTGGAAGTATGAATATAAATAAAAAGTAATTTTAAAAGCAAATAAAAAAAAATAATTTTCATGTTTTATGTCGTGAAAGAAGCTCTCTAACCGTATATTACGAGAAATTTATTTGACTTAGGATTTGTTTAACATTTTTTGGGTTTTTAGATATCGTTTATTCTTGAATAAATGTTGAAACAAACGATTTGAAAAAATAAATAATAGAGTAACTTATAAACAGTACTGACGTATTTTTTTCCAAATGCTCTAAAGTGATACTTTTAATAATATTTTGAATACGTTTTGTATTATTATTGGTTAAATTACTTATTCGTGTTGTCAATTTATTTCTGTTTTAGTAAGAATGTATGAATGAAACATATAATAATAACGTAATTGATATGTTATATTTATACGTATATGATATGTACAGCTTCATTATTACCTTACGTTTATAGTCTACACATATATATATATATATATATACACACGCATTTTGTTTAGAAACTACGTAATCGAAACTACATTTTATAAAAACAGTTTGTTATTTGTATGTTATTACGATATGCAACTGAACACACATCCACTCAAAACATACGCAAACATTTTACCCACCTATTTCTTCATTTAACATATTGTTATTAACATGATCGTTACTCGTATTAATTTATTATATTGTTATTTTAAACCTTTTAGATAATAAGACACATAGCCTTAAAAGATATTAAAACGCAGATTCAAAATGTCTGACAATATCTCTTCCTCTACTGAGCTGGTCCAGAAGACGATGGACTCAGTGATGCAAACTCAAACAGAACAGAAGAAAATAAGTATTGAAGCTCGTCAAGAGTTTAAGCAAACCTTTCAGAGTAGCTACGAGGAAGAGTGGGAAGAGGAAACGCACGTTGACGAGTTTGGTAATTCTTCAACAGTCCGTAAAGAACAGTCCAGCGAGTCGAAAGAGTCGAGCAAGAGTGCCAACGTCCAGGTTAAGGCTTCAGGGCTCAATGCGGAGCAAGTCCAAGCTCTCACACAGGCCTCTAATGACCTTGGTCAGACCCTCGCTCTTCAGGACAAGTCGGAGGAGTAACCAGACTAGATCTCTCGAATAAAGACGTTTAGACAGTAAATTGCCATTTTATTTCATGCATAAACGTACCCAATAAGAAAATTCAGTCTAACTTAATACTAACCCATTATGTACATATTATATTAATTTTTAGAAATAACATTTTTATTTCCGTTGTTACAGTACTCTTTTTATTTTTTACTTTACATTTTAATGGCGTGCATTTTCGTCAAATATTGCGTTGCTTGAAAGTATTGATATAATTGATGTATGATATTTGAAGACTTTTTTAAATGAACCAAGACCACATTTTATATTGATCGATTAGTTTGAATGCTAAAATACTGTTATTTTGAAGATTTCGAACGATCAAATGATTTTTTCAGATCCTAAAGCCAAAATCGAATGGAAAAGTCAATTTAACTTATTGTTGCATAAATATGTAGATATTTGTCAGTTTTTTTAATAAGCAAGTCGGTTGCATAAAAACGACGAACTGACTTCTCCAAAAAAGTAGCTGTTACGTACTTCACTTGTGTTTCTTTCAAAAAAAAATTTCTGATGCATGATTGGTTTGATAACATTTTTTTTCAAACATTATGTTATTTTAAATGTCTATTAAACACATAAACTTGAAATTTATTGTTTACCGTACTTATTTTGATTGAATTTCATTTGCATGTTTTTTTTTTCATATTCAACATCATAATTAAACTTAAACTTTTTCCAATAAAAATTACCTGTATAAATCAAACATAACAATCTAATCCGTTTTGAACATACGAGTTTAAAAATACACATTATGAAAGAATTTTTGTAATACATCAAATGGATTGATCGTTAAAAAAGACAAGTACACAATACACTAAGAGCTTGAAGTATGAATGAAATCGGAATATGGAAGGTAAAATACCAAAACACGTAAGATTTTTAATAAAATATGTCTTTCAACGGATTTCTTTGTTATGTTAAAAATTGTGGGTTGGATGTGTTTTCTCTTCTTTTCCTACTATTTATAATTTACTTCCTCAATGCTCTGTTTAACGCTTTTAATTAAAGATGATTGCAACTTTTCATTGAATCATTGACAAAAAAAATCAATAAAATTAACCAACTTAAAAAAGTACCATACCGCCGTGTAAATTATGTGCACTCGCAATAATGTTTTGGCTTTCAGTGTGATAAAACGTGGTAGAATCGTTCGTGATCTAAAATTGTGTTTTATTATCTATTTCAGGAAGATACTATTATCATAAACTATCAACTTTTAAGCAATCAATAATTTATCAGTTCAAAATTTAACAAAAATGTTAAAAATTAAAGATGAATAAGGTGGTGATTTCACTTTAAGTTTTATTAATAAGTTATGGAAGCCAAACCAACCCGTAGTTTTAAAATGGAGGAAAAAGATGATTCTCAAGTAGTGGAAGGAAATCTCACATCACACAATGTGATAAAGCAACGATCAACAAAGGTGCAAGCTCATGTTACGTCCTTTACTAGTAGCTCAACCCAAAAAAGCTCAACAAGTTTTTCGTCTATGAAACGATCTCTCCAATCTCTTATCAGTGAGGGAAATGAAACTCGAGAAGCAATTGAAGCTGATTTGCTTAAATCACGATTAAATTTTTCATCTCTTACTAGTCAAAGATCCCAAAAATCTTCTGTATCTGAAAATGTATCAAGGGAATCATCTAAATCTGTATCTAGAGCTACGAGTCAAAATGATGACGAAATATCCAAAATCATACCCACTTGTCAAATCATAACTCATCAAGCGTCAAATGAATCAGAAGAATCCGCAGAAACTCTTTCTGAAACCGATGCGAATGGCAGAAAAATAACTAAAGTTTTTTATGAGGGTTTAGCTGGAGGAAAACAGCAATCTACTTTTTACAAAGAATCTGACAGTCGAGTTTCTTCTTCAAGATTTTCCGATAATCGTTTTTCTGCTAAATTGGGGCTGTTTTCTCGGAGTGGTACCTCAAGTTCGAGTCAAGAAGAGTATGAGCCGGAAATAAAATTATTCGGTCAAAAAACTACTTCCCCCTCGGGGCAGTACCTCACAGCTGGCCGCGTAGAAACCGCAAAATCTATGGAAAGTCTAAGAATAGTTAAAGAAAATTCATCCAATCAATTGAGCGTAAATTCAGAGAAAACCTTACACTCTCATAGAGGCTCGTTTTTGACATCGAGTGAAAGGGACGTACGTAAAGTATTGACGTCTGGTACTGAGAACAAAAGCTTCGATAGCTACGATCGTGATATGAGACTTAAAAGACGAACTTTATCAGGAGAAGAAATGGGTGGTTCACTTAATGTTGAAGAAGGACGGATAACGGCTGAAAGAAGGAGAGGTTTGTTCGCTGGATTAGAGAGAAGATTGACACCCCAGCACTTAAGTCTTCCTCCTTCGGGGGGACCATTTTTCGGGATGGGAAGTTCACAAGATAGTTCTAGAAAGCTTATGATTCTTAGTCCGCATAGTCCTCATACAACTCCCGATTTACTCAACTTCTCACAACCCGCGATGAGCATTAAAGGCAGAAGACAGAGAGGAATGGTGCTTCCTAAGCTGATACTACCGAGAAGTGATTCCGAGGCGTCGGAAGTCTTCTTTGATCATCGATTTTTAGAGTAAGTACCAAGTCTTTTACATACTACTAAAGTTAAAATATCTATGGCTTCAAGCATTTTATTTTTCCTTGTATATGTGACTTTATTCTATTGATATACTATAGACATTTATAAATGCAATTAAATAATTAGGCAATGTTTGAATGTGTGTCCTTGATATACTAAGTAACAACTGGACCGATTTACGCGGATTTTTTTGCAAAATGGTGAGCTTTGTTATAGGCATGTTTATAGCTTTTAAAATCTTCGATCTGATCAGTAGAAAAAAGTTAGTAGCGTAATTTTTGTATTCATGGACACCAGGGCTGCATTTGACGAGAATGCGTTTACTAAAAAAAATGGGAGGATATTACTTTTTTCCTAGATAAAAAAAGTTTATATTTGAATGTTTACAAACAACGTTCGTTTTTTATAGATACCAATTGGATTATATCCTTAAATTTCTTATAATTTATACTAATTTATATCTGTTTTCTGGATTTTCGGTAATGCTAAAATAATATTAAATAAGATTTAACAATTTTTAAAAAAACCGTAGGCATTATGAGGTCAAATTTCGTAAGTATACTCAATAATATTTTATCTTAAGAGGAAACATGATTTGACTTTTTTTTTCACAAACGTATTCCCGCATTTTCTCCCTGGATTGTGGTTTGTTTTTTTTTTATAAATTGTTTGCAATGGAAACTAAAATCATCTAATTACCGGTAGAAATTAACAGTTTAATCTGCTATCTTCGGGCGCACGGTATGCAAATATGATAACTATTTTTGAAAAACGCACAACGTGTTGATACAGAAAATTTTATTTTGATACTCTATTGAAAAAAATTAACAAAATCGGTTCCGTTTTGAGATGCGAAAAATGTGACAGCGAAGCATTTATTGAAATTCTCTATTTCGCACAATATCGGGGATACATCTGCAAGACAGTGACAGAAAAACAATGCTTAAATACCTATTTATCAAAACTCCCTTTCACCGCATACCCTAACAATTTATGTAATCCAAAACACCAAAAAAATCATGTAAATGTTCATGTCTAATTTTTACTGAATACAATAATTGATATCAACTCAATAGTTAATTAAGTTTTTAAACGAGTAAAGATATTTGAATCGGGTTGTGTTCCCGTGGCTAGTGTTGCGGACTCACAGATCAGAGGTCCGAGGCTCGGACCCCACTCTACCCCAAATTGATTTACATTTTCTGATAGGGAGTTATTTACCACTCGTTTAAATTGTCCACCAAAATCGAAATTTTTGGATAAATTAAAAGAACGCTAATATATATTTTTATAAAATAAAAAAATATATACTCAAATCTAGCAATATCAAAACACTGCCGACTTTTTTATTCTACCTTCTTTTTGTCATCCATGATTTAATAAAAATATTTGATCTTTTCGTACATTAATTTGATTTCACACAATGTTTGTAAAGTACTTGAAGTTTGGTTTTAGTCCAGTCGCTTAAGTTTTGAATTTATTTAAGAAGAAACATTTAGTTCATAACATTTTAATATAAAAATATATAAACCTATCTACCTTATGTTGTTCGAAAACAAAGGTACCCTTTGAATATTATATTTAGCAGGTTCCTAACACAGAATATACAAGAATTTGGAATTCCATTTCACTCTACTAAATTTCACAATTACGTAATTCTCTTTGATGTTAACACAAAAATGAAATTCTCACACGTATTTTTTTTTGGTTTATTCAAACAATTCCTTAAAAAATATTTTATATTTATTTACAATTTAGATTTTACTATTTCAACAATTAAGAAATCAATTTATATGAAGAATGATTTTGGCAAAAGAATGTAACAATCCGTGCAGTAATTCTTATGTTCTGTCGTCGGATGTTTAATAAATCCCTACACACTGTGTCTATATGTTGTTTATATGATGTTTTTAATAGGCAAAAAACAGATATTTTAAATAAGTAGTGCGATCAACGTTACAGAGTACGAGATTCAACAAATAAAATCAGCCAATGACTGGTGGTAAGCCCTGCAAAACGTTTTATGTTATTTCCTGTAAAGATATAATAATCGGCATTGCGCTAAACTGAATTAAGTAAATCAAAATATAAATTTTATGTTTCTTCAAAGTTCACGTTGTTACGTCGGTAACTGACAGCTTAGTCTGTGTTTTGTATTCACAATAAAGATGTACAGTTGCAATAGTCATTTACTGAGGTCAATGCCATTGTTTTAATTTCTCTAGAGAGTTTCACTAAACTACACGAATGTGTTTTAAAGTAAGAGCTAAGTTTGAAGTTTGTCAAACTTAGAGTAGTAACATCGTCAATTACTCGCGTTAAAAATTAAATTAAGTTCCCTTGAGTCCGCACGTAATTACTTAGTCTTAACAAAAACCTTTAACATTCTTTTGTGCTACTCACTGTTCCGTTATTCTCAATTAAAGGGACGTAGTGCACTGTATTGGCATGGCAATCGAATCGTGTAATGAGAAATTTTGTTTCACAAAAGTTAAATTAAGTGTATTTACTCTCTTAAACACCAATCTTGAAAATATTAAAAAAGGCAGTGTAAAAATACATAAAATTTACAAATGCATATTTCTTCTTTAGGTAGGCAAACACGCTTATTACTAGAACGAATAGAGGAATACTTCTAAATATTGAAAAATTCTGTGTTTATAAATACATCTATTATCATTCGTCATATGTCCGCTACAAAAAGTCTCTAAGCGTTCTTTCAACTGCCAGCTTTTGTGCATCCTTCTGAGTTAGATTCACACTTCCCATGAATATATGCGTGGTTAAGGCTCTTAGAGAGCATTCACTGTAATATACCTCAACCAAGCGTAACGCCTTCGCTTGATGATAGTTATCGTCAGAAGTTGCAGCGTTCGCTGTCTTTTTTTACGTTCCTCATAAAATTCTTCCAAAACTTGATTTGATGTTTAAAGTCTCAATAAATTATCATCCGTAGAGGAGTAAAGGTATAATACCGGCGTTATGTAGGCAGTATTTGATTTTTTCAAAGTATTGTATTTTTACAAAGTACAAGATTTCTCACTCCTAAACGTAAGTAATTGACTTAAAGCTCCACCACTCACTTCTCGAATATCTACCGGATCTGGTATGATTATAAGATGTATTACGTTGTTAAGTACCTACTTAAAGCTTGGTTTAAGATGCCTGGAGAATAGTCATGCTTGTGCTTGTTAGAACCGCGTTATCTCATAACAATTAAGCTACTTCTAAAAGCCTCTTGTGACTCATACCTCAGTCTTTAAATTATGTGTAGCATAACGTTTTTAATCAAAATTCATGATTATTTAAAATAAATCTTTTGTTCACGTACCTTAACGTAGACATTAAGCTTTCGTGTTCAAGCTATCTTTTAAAATCATTTTTATTTTAGGAAACTAAAGTTTATTTTTTTTTTATGACAAAAATTCTCCCCGAATACCTACTGTGCGAAAAAGAAACCTGCACATAGGATTGATCATACCTAACTAAAATCAACATAATCGTGGTCTCGTATTCTCGATCTCATATATTCAATTCAATTCATTTATTTAAAATATAACATATACATTACAAAAATATATTCAATACGTAAATATTATAAAAAAGAAAAAAAAATACACGAAAGAGACTCATGTCAAAGTAGTAGAAGAATCCTGCTCCGGAAAACCCCTTCGAATACATGGAACAGATCAATATCCAGAGCGATGTTATTTAGCATAGCGGTAGCCCTTCCAACAGGCAAAACTATAAGCAGGTTGGTCCTGAATATTGGAATATGAAACAATCTATGCTGACGCTGTCTTAGGTAATTATCAGGAACATACAAACCAATGCTCATCATAATTTCAGAATTATCGATCATACCGCGCAACAATCGATAAAAATGTGTAGTCAAATACACATTCCTTCTAGTCTCTAAACTGCTGTAGCCAAGCATACCCTGGAGAAATTCGGTCGGGTAGAGCCAAGGATAATACCTGCACTCTCTCATGTAGAGATATCTCAAAAACTTCTTTTTGATTTCTCTATCATAAGAGAGTACTTCAGTTCATGTAGCCCCCAAATCATCGAGCCACTCTCTAGTCTGCTTCGCACCGAGGAGTTGTAAAGAGTTCTCAGTACGCGGGTATTTTCGAAAACCCTGGCAGTACGCAGAAACAAATCCTAACATATTTAATGCATTATCACTGATTGTCTCTATGTGATCATGAAATGTCAGAGTGCTCACAAATCTAACGCCCAGATCCTTAACATTCGATGTTCGTATGAGATTCTGGTCATTCATTTTGTAGCGAAAAAAAAGAGTTTTTTGGGCCCTAGTGAAGTATAATATTTGTATACCGTACATCCGAGGACCCCAGAAAAAGCTTGGCCCATTTAGGGTTTTGAGATGGTCGTAACAACACACGCCAATGATGAATATCCGTAGATGTAAAAAAAAAATCTCTCTAGTGCCATAATTCAGGAAAAAAACACGGGTATACGCTTGTATGAATAAAAGTCAGACCGCACATTAATTTGTTAAAATCTTTTCATTTATTGACATATATTAGTTACAATTCCTAATGACTAATGAAATCAAGTTGGTAACAAAGTATCTATAGTACTTTTTCGTGTTAGGAAACGAAATATTTTATAATAATTGTTATCGATTATCTGTCCCGAACAACATTAAATGTGTTATAAGACCCGATTTTGACCATACAGCGGTTTTAAATTACCTCTAATGGAGGTCTGCCTTTTAACTTTAACTACCTTCAGATGGTCACCACACCAAAACTGTAGTCCGTTTGAACTTGGAATTATTGTTGCATGTCTGCTATTTATATTTTATGTTTATATCCGTACAGTGTAATTTATTAAATTATTTTTATTTGATATGTACAAGAGCGTAAATTAAAAATAATTTAAATTAATTCCTCGACACGGGTTATGTCTAGTGATGTGTTTATATAGAAAAGAAAAAATGTAAAGTTTCATGTGAAATAAATAAATAAAAGTAAATAAACTGTATAAATTCAGAAATATTTTAGTAAATTTGTTTTAGCTTTAAATAATATAAGTATTATAATTTAATGGAATAAATGAAAACAGTATTATATATCCCCAAAATCCTGAACTCCTTGAGTTTTCACTGCTTTTTTTTTTCTCAAAGATATTTTTTTATCCCCTTTTCTTTCCTTAGTTCCTCTTTCTCTCTCTTTCCAAACTCATTAGCTGATCCCACATTCCTCATCATTTAATACGTCTAAAGCTAGGGTTTCCTAGGACAGCGGTGCCCGTATCTTAACGGCCGTAGTGAACGGTGATGCGGTGAATAACTCGTAATGCCGTCGTAACGTCGACTAGAGAGTGGTTTTCTAAGGAAACGGTGTTAAATGGTGTTGATAACACCGTTTTCGTAGGAAACCACTCTCTAGTCACCGTTACGACGGTTATCCACCGCATCACCGTTCACTACGGCCGTTAAAATACGGGCACCGCTGTCCTAGGAAACCCTAGCTTAACAAAATGTACTTAAAAAATATTAACATTAATGTTAATATGTACCAGCCTTACCTCCCAATTAAAAAACAGCTGTTACTTTCAACACATTAGGTTTTTTTAATTTTTTTATTTTATCATACGTATGTATCTTTTGATAAACATTTATGGTATTTTTGTACAAAATTTTGACCAGTCTCTTATTTTGACCAGTCTGTTTTCTGGTTGGCTAAAATATATTACTTTTAGCTAAAAGTCAGCCCAAGTACTTTTTCTTAGTACTTGAAGTTTTAAATAAATAAAATTAGAATATAAAATCAAAATTATAATATTACAAAATAAAACACTAACTTCACACAATTATTTATTTATTTAAACTCTTTGTATACATAAACAGTTTACATACATATGCATAAGGTTGGACCTTAAATGCCTTAAAGCAATTCCTTTCTACTTTTCTAAACAATTTTATAAAATCCCTTGTATGAAACGAAACATTGATGGACACATATATTTTTAAGATTTTTTTTACTTAATATCGTTACTATACGATGAAAAGACGAGGGGTAGAGGGAAGGAAAGAGGGAGGAAAAAGGAAAAACTCAAATATTCAGGTAACATTTCATACGCGATTTCAATGCTAATAAAGAACGAGCGTCTCTGACATTAGTGGGTAGATTACTCCACAATACTTAATAAAAATATTACTCATCGTCTCTTGATCACTTTAGGTGCCAGTTTAGGATCTGTTAAATATTTCAGTGTAAAAACACAATTTTCAATATTTAATTCCATTTATTTGGAAAAAAATTAACACAATTCCCAATGATTTAATATTAAATGCGGTTGAAAAATAAATTGTTTTGATGGTAAATTAAACTAAAATAGTTCAACATTCGTATCGTTTTGCATTATTGGAGCCATAAACAGAACCAATTATTTTATACAAATAACCCGTAAATACTGATATTTGCTATAACATAAATAAAAAGGTAGTATAAACAGCATTGAAGGTAAAAAATAAAATAAAATAATGACCCAGCAACTTCCATTTCGAGATAAATGTTATTCATTCGACGAATCCGGCATAAAGTATTTTAATGATGTATTTTGAATAAAGAAAAACTAATTTGAATTTGATGTCCTAAAAATTGTAGCTGCTTTAAAATATATGATAATCATTTTTCTTCCTTTTCATCAAAAAGATTTTTACATTTCTTATGCGAAATTCTGTGAAATGAAATAATTTCAATAAAATAAATATTTGAAGCACTAACTTTTCGATTTTCCATATTAGTACCATAGTACCACGTATTTATTTTTGCAACTAAAACTTTTGTGATTTTTTAAGGAAGTAAAAGCTAAGTTAAATTATGTCATTTTTATTCAGTTTTTATGGATTCTTAGTATTCCGATATTTTTTTCCTTTTCTTTTATATATATATATATATATATAATGTATACAGTAGTTATTTCTTCATCGTTGTTGTATGGAGTTGCAAAAACATTATTTAACTTACCACCTATCTACATATGTGTACATTATTCATTTTTTTTGCATCACATGACGTACAAAATTTCTTTCTGCATTGATTGAACCGTCTTTGAAGTTTATAATCATTAATAATCTGTTATCGTGATCTAATGGTGCATAAAGCACTGCATTGGTACTTCATTTGCAGTCTTTAAGTGATAATTTTTAATCACATATAAGTAAAATGATCAGTCTATAGATATGTCAAGCAAAAGCGCTAACCAGTAACCACGAAGCAAACTAACCTCCAGCTGATTTTGTTTTTCGTGATTCTTACCTGAGGTAGCCATTTATTCAATAAAACCATTTCTTAAACACGGAATTGTATTCTGTATTCTGCTTGAATATGGAAAATAAAGAGAAATATTTTATTTCAACTTATTGCAACAGAGAGGGAAAACATTTTTGAGAAGGGAATATGGAAGTCTAGGCATTTACAGGGCTTATGACCTGTCACTGGCTGGTTAAAGTGACCACCATACGCACTGTGTAACATTCACCATTCTGCCCATGTTTGAACATCCACATTTCCACAACTCCTCCATTTGTTTACTTTTGTGAAGTAAAGGAGTTGAAACCTTCAAAACTTCACAAAAGTCAACAGATGGAAGAGTTGAGGAAATGTGGATGTTCAAACATGGGCAGAATGGTGAATGTTACACAGTGTGTAAAGTGGCTACTTGAACCAGCCAATGACAGGTCATAACACCTGTTAATGCCTAGACTTCCATATTCCCTTCTTAAAAGTGTTTTCTCTCTCTGTTGCAATAAGATTAAATTAATATGAATAACTCCCTAGGAAGGAAATCCAGCCAGTCTGCAAGCATTTGAACATAATTAAACATTGTAGAAATATTCTCTGTTTCGTGTGTCCGGAAGGACGAAAAGTGCCATTCCGTTTGTGATATAGAATCATAATTGCGGCCTCCGTGGTGTAGTGGTCAAGATGCTTAACTCCCACACGGAAGGTTCCGGGTTCGATTCCCGGAGAGAACACCAAAAATCAAATGTGATTTTTCTCAAGCCTGGGTGTTCTGTGATGTAATTCACCACTTTAATTAGGCCTCCTGGCCTGTTGTGGTGCAAAAAAAAATGTGTAAAAAAAAATAATGTGTAAAATGTTTAATTGATATCTAATTTTTTTTCGCTTTAAAATTTAGTATAAAATATGATATGAGCTAAGCAACCAAATGGTGTCATTCCTAGTCGTGACAACAATTACCAAACAATTGTCTTCAATCAAAACCGTATATAGAACCAGAAGCCTGAACTGTTGTTTTGGACTTGACAGTGGATGGTGAAAATAAATATTTATTATAAAGGTGGCTGTACATTGCAATATTTCATCGTTTCTGGACTAGCTAACTAGTCTAAAGGGAATACTGATGGCCTTACCTTCTACGTAAATGTAAAAATTATCTCAATTCGTTGCGATTGGAGTAACAAAGGGAAATTGAGATGATGACGGTCTTATTATTTTACGATTTTAAACATAGAGTGCTGCATTCTTCACAGCATTGATAGTGATAATTTATCCGAGACATTGAATTATGTGTTGACGATAAACTTTTATTGGTGGCCTCAACATAACCTAAAAATAAAAATCAATGTCTGTATTAGTTCACCAGGAAAATGTGAAAATGGCTGAGAATGAGTAAAACAAGTGAAAATCGTTTGTAAGGGTGAGTAAGTCATGTGACTTAAGTCGTAAGTAAGTCGTATGTCTACATAATATTTCAAAAACTCGTAGTTTCTAGTTCAAATCCTTATATTTAATTCATTCTGAATATATTTTCTATTTATGATTACATTTTCAAATGGCTTTGATTTTCAGGGTTGACATTCATGAAAATTTCCTTTTTGTATATTCCGATTTGATTGACGGAATACGTGATTTATTCTGGTCTATTTTTTGCGAATGAGAATATTATTCCATTTGTGTAACATGATGATCCAGATACTGGGTTTTTCATCAATTTGTTAGATTTAACAATACTTTCAACGCTAGATCCTTCTCGTACTCACCGGGTTAACACGTAATGTTGCTTAGTACAATTAAATGCCTCGATTGATTAGGAAAATTTTATCAGTTTCACTTAGTAATGCATCAAACATAAATGGTATAAATAATTTTGTTTTGTTCGAAATTTTCTTAAATTATTTCACTTCCTCTCAAATTAACTGTTATATTAAATAAGTTTTTTTAAAAAGACTGACCTATAATAATAAAACACAATCTTTCTAAACTAGCTCAATCCAAGCATATAGCAAATATTACGTTGCACGTGAGAATTGGAGAGAAAAAAAGATATCAAACTTTGAACAACATATTTTTTTGTGTGTTTTATTGAAATATTTCAGTGAAAAAGTAAGTGAATAGAATACTTAGAAAATCAATACTTTATAAGCAAAAATTATTTATCAGAAGACAAGAAATGTGTTAATACGACGTTGGCTGGAAAGTAATGCTTATATGAGTTTATTATACAAACAGACTGAATCTCTGGTTCATTGGTTATTGTTACAGAGTCAGTAGTACTTATTTCCTATGTACAAATAAATGATCATGAACCCATCTGGGTAGCAAGTATGACAGCTTGTATATATAATGTTTCACGGGTCTCAAACTAATTATTCTATCTTAAAATTAAAGAAAATACATATTAAAAAATGTTTTAAAATGTTGCATATAAAAACGAAAAACAAATAGAAATATTATATATATATTTATATATACACACACATACATACATATATTTTATGTTTTTTAAAAAAAAATATTAAGGAAAAACAACAGTTGTTATATAAGAATAAAAAATATAAAAAATAGTGCATACATCCAGTAAAAGTTTTTCACAAATATTATGAGAGAACATGTTACACAGTAAAGAGAAAAATAATATATTTTATTAGACATGAGGAAAAATAAGAGCTCGTAAGAAGGTTAAGGGATGAGGAAATAGAGTGGAAGAGAGGGATTTTCATAATATAGTTGATCAATTCAAAATTTTGATATTATAATAAAATAAACACATTTAAATGAACATCAACTTATTACACACTGACAAATGTTTCGTTTACAGTGTTTTTCAAAAAGTTTATTTTTGAAGTCACAAAATTTTGTATTAAATATGTACAAACGTGAGTTTGATCTACCAACGAGTATGTTAAATATTGTTTTTGTTTTCATAAATCATATTAGATTGAGTTTTTTTACACCTCTGACAATAAGGCTGTAGTCTGATAAAACGAACGCAAAATTAGGAAATCATCCGATTTTGCCATTTTAAAACGAATGTTTTTGTAAATCGCGCAATAATCAAAAAAGGAAAAAACATAAATTAGATGAAAACAATATTTTCAAATGGTATATCTGTTAAAAAATATACTTTAAAGTTTTATGTCACCAAAACATAATTACTTTTAGACCGGCAGATTACGCCATTTCAAAGTTAGACTAAATTTAGGTATCTGGGATCTCAATAAAAACTAAGTATTGAACAAAAATTTCTTTTAATAATTTAAAGATAATTAATTGAACATGAAAGTGCTTTATTTTTTGTTTTTAAAATAAAAAAATATTTTAAATTACATACGTTTTTGTGACATTTTCGTTTATTTCTACGTAAAATTATGCCTTTGGTAATACTTTTTTAAAAAAAGGATTTTAGTTAAAGTCTTTTTTAAAGTGCGTTCTTTTTTTTAAAAATAAGAAGATAATTCTGGTTCTAGTATTTAAATTATAACAACAACTTATTATCGTTTTTATGATCTTCAGACCTGCCCTTTTGTTTTCAGTAAGAGCAGGTATGAAGGTCTAAAAACTTAATTAAGATGTTGTTTTAAATTAAATATTACAACCAGAACAACAACCTTTATTGCGCGCGTTTCATTCACTTGCGCAAATGAACTCAGTCTGTTTTATGGACTTAACACGATACAAGAAACATATCGAAGTCTCTTATCTGCATCTAGCGCGTACTCCTACTTTACATATTGCAGGAAATTTCACATTTTTTCACAACAGAATACCTATGATAAAGAAAATAAAGACACGATGCTTACATAAGTATGACACACTGATTATTAACAAACAAATTATAAACAACCTTAATTAGTTTCATGATAAATAAAATTTATGGTTTTTACGCAAAAATTTAATTTACGAAAAATTGCTTAATTTGTGACAACAAAAGTTTCACAGTGTGAACCGTGAATCTTGAGGAGTTGAGATGACGTGATAGAAAAGGAGAATAATGGACCAGTGCATAGATCTTAAGGTATATAACTTTGCCCACATCACTGGTTCCTCTGGTCGGTACCTGCTCTGAGGCACCGCACGTTTTTTTTCAAAATAATATTATTTCCAATGCTTTGAGTTGCGGTCACAGCAACGGTAAAAAAAGTGAGGCAGAACTTTGATGAAGTCCCAATTAGCCATGTAAGGTGGCCCCTTTCAAACGATAAATCCAGTGAGTTGAGGAAAACATATAAAAAAAAGTGCCAATAAGTGGATTAAGCCACTTTTAAGAAGCACAGACGAGGCCAAAACATTTTAAAATCAAGAAACGCCTACGTTTGAACCAACTTAGGCTCTCTCGGGGCATGGATGCATGAGGGAATATCTGCATCGCTTTTGGCTGCGAGATGAGAGTTGTTGCCTATGTGATGACATCACTGAGCAGACTGTAGAACGTCTTCTAATGTATTTCCCAATGTTCGATAGGCCGAGATGGGAGCTTGAATGCAAACTTAACACTCGGATTGCTGCGACTAGCTTAGCCTCTAAACTGTAATGATACACGAATAGAGACTGTTCGATTTGTTACTGGGACAATCAAGCAGGTTTAGTTATTAAATGGTGGTATTTAATTCCTTTTTTTTGTGTCCAACCTTGAGGACGGTTTTATTATTGTTTATTAATGTAAAAGTGAAATTTTGCTCATTCTGCTTTAACTTATATTTTTGTTATCTAAAAAAAGTTAAAACCAACTGAATGTAACTTCAAGAATTATAAATTTGATAAAACCTAGCATTTCACAAAAGCAAGGTACAAATAATTTGCAATTATAAAAAAAATGTTTGAAGATCGTCTAAATGTTTGTAAGCAAAATACTGAATTTCACCCCCTAGTGAGTTGTTAAGATTAACAAATAACAACAGAGATGAAAAGCATTTTAAAAACGAAATATAAAATTCATCAAATTATTATCGTGTTGTACTATGTATTTATATAATAAACCCTTGATTTTCGTAAAAGTATTAATAAAAGGTTAAGAACCTTTCTTTTTTTTTTAAATTAACGTGTGTTCGCACAAATAAATTATCTTAGGAATTTTCACAATGTTTTCTATGATAAAAATAAATAATAATATTAAATAGAAAGGCTATTGCCTACATATACACACATATTTTGAAGCCTAAAGTTGCCATTAGTCTCATACAAAGAAATGCTGAATGGAGAAAAGCTGTCCGGAAGAGCTCTCAGTAATCTTCTAGAATGTAGACGTGTTAACTTTGTTTCGAGGAAAAGTAATCCCTAAGTACATTAAACTGCGCTTCACTGGATTAAAATAGGTAAAGTGACGCAGAGTAGATTATAAAATACTACATCGTGTTTTTCATGAGATTTTTTTTATTTTTCGATAAAAATCATTAAATATGTTCTTGTGCTTTACACAAATATATCAATTTGGACGTCATTTTCCACTAGTGGTAAATAACTCACTTTTAGAAAATAGGAATCAAGTTGAAGTAAAGTGAGGTTCGAATCTTGGTCCTCTGATCCGTGAGTTCACAACACTACGGACTTTGGATCAAGTGGTGCACAGCGTGCACGTGGAAGAACTCCCTTCACATACCAAAAACCGTTGCAAAGACGATCGATCTTCTTATCGGTTTTAATTGTAAGGCATCTTGATCATTTCTGCTGCTTCGATGGCAATGTGATCAGTTACAGGCCCAGCTCAGGCACGGAGGAAACCTGGCATTTGCGATCCCGTGGTTTGATCCGTGGAAACACTCTCTGCAGACTCGACAGACACCGTGTGGTTACTTGTCCCCGTCCGAAAACTATCATTGTGGGCGAACGCTTCCACCAATGCACTACGATGTGAACTTATCTCCAATTGATTGTCTATTTCAGGATTTATACCTGAGAGTAGCCATTGAGTTGAAAACACTCGTTTAGGGTTCTGGTTCTTTTTTTCACACTGAAAACATTATATTTTATCCACCCGGACATAGAAGAACCCAACAAAAATACTGCATTTATTATATATTTACATTACTTACACAGCTGACTTAATAAAATGTGAAACAAGAGAATATTACAATTTTACTATTTTCGGGACTGAAAGCTTCGCAGAAAGTTATTATCAAAAGGTTATAAGCTGAATTTAATTATTTCGAACACTTTCAGTATGTATTTATCTACGTATTTTCCATTCATTATTTTCTCTTTCGTGGCTTCTCATATTTTACCATACGTTATTCACATGAGAAAACATGCTTTGTTATTACAATAAATACTTCACACGCAAATAATGAAACCGACTTAGTAAATTGTAAGAACACAAGAACATAAGAACGTAACATAACGAAAACAAAACTATGGCTAAGAAACTTTAAATATATTATTCGGAATCTATGATCATTCGATTACAGCAGCAATTCCACTTAAAAAATATATTACTCTTGGCTGATCGAAGTTTCGGTTTCGGCCAGTTTTAGCCAAAACCTTAGTTTTTCTTCCAATTTGCAACAGAAATTAGAACGAATTGTTCAATTATTTCAATACTTAACACACATATAATATAGAGTTTATATCAATATGAAAGCGTTGATTTGAGAAAATAAGTAGTTTATTTATATTTACATCCTGTGGTTCATAAAAATCTTTTAATTTTAATTTTATTGTAAAAAAACACAGATTTTTTTAAAGAACATAAATAACATTATTTTGGTACGTGTATTTGTATACAAATTCTCCGTTTCCGGTTTCTCGTTTAGTAAGATATATACAAAAATCAAAAATGTCATCTGTGTGGATATTCGCTAATAAGCGGAATGGGGAATGTTGTAGTACTTAAAGTGGCCACTTAACCCAGCCAATGACAGATCATAAGCCCTGTAAACGCTCGAATACCTATAATCCTGAATTTGAGAAAAATAAAAATCTACCTCATCTCTGTAGGGATATAAATAAAAAAAGAACATAAATAATTGAAGAATCTACTTTTAAACTATGAGAAGAAAAGGTGGTAAAAGTGGAAGAAAAATAAAAAGAAAAAACCAAAATATTCAGAAAGTGGCCCTTCAATTGTAATTAAATGGGTAGATAATCAGTAGACAATCGAGCAGCTTCTATTGTAAAAGACGACGCAAGAGTTTCGTATGGGTATTAAAGGGGTTCTCGTTACAAGAATGCAGAGATAGCCTATGTTGTGATAGGTTGGAGGGGCTTTTTCGAATAAATAGGCTTGTAAAAGTGGGATTATTAAAATTATTGTGCAGAAGTGATCGGATGTAAACGGTTGTTCTATGCCTGATACTGATTGCCAGGGTAATTGTAGGTGGTAATCGGTTATGTGGTCAAATTTAAGGAGATTAAAGATTTAATGATTTCCCTTATGGTTGAACTTTCTCATAAAAAATATAGAAAGGTGAAATATTTGCAATATGCAAAGTTTAAGAATTAATGTCAGTTTGTTTTACATATCTGTAGTTTATTTTATCTATTTGTAAGTTTTTCTCAAATTTATAATTAAAAATATTGGATGTCATTTTTATGTGTGGATTTTTGTGTATAAACAGAAGTTTGTATTTGTCCCGAAAAACGGAAATTGCCAAAAATACATATCGGAAGTATATATACACACTTACAAGATTTTAAATTAGATTTTTTTTTTAAATATATAGAACAGTTTCGGTTTAAAAGGAAAACAGTTAAAAAATTAAACAAAACTCTTTTGACATACATTGGTAGTTTAATTGTTAAGAAAAAGAGAGATTAATTTTTAAACAGTCGTTATTTCATTGGTTCGTAAGGCTAAAACAGGAAATACGGATGTCCACTTTACATATGGTTAGCTTATTTATGCAAACTCGTTGCAGCATTCCCAAATGGCAAACTCTAAAGGATTAAATTTATCTACTGCATATCTTGAAGGATTTGAACGTATTTACAATATTAGATTTGTTACGATAGTTAGGGAAAACTTTTTGAAATATGGCAGTTAAGGCATTTATAGGACTTATGATCTGTCGTTTGCTGGTTTAAGTGGCCACTTCACACGCCGTGTAACATTTACCATTTTAAACATCCATATTTTCTCAACCAAAAATTACAGATAAGCTGTTGACTGCAAATGTACTTTCATCATTATAATATCCCTATGCGTTACTGGATAGGAAAATTATAATGATGATAATATCATTGGTTCGAGGGTCAAACTTATAACGTACATTTTTTTTAGGAAAATGGGGTTTTTTGATACCTTTTATAAAAAATTCACTGTGACAATCACCTTCATATAAACGGAAAAAAATTGAGGGAAAATTCATTGTGAGGGGTAAGTAAAGATAAAAGGAAAAAGCCATCAAGTACTACGGTGAGTACTAGGACTAGGATTAATAATCCTTAAGTATGGAAAAAATGTGTAGAATTGGTAGGCCACCGTGGTGTAGTGGTCAGGACGCTTGACTCACGCACGTAAGGTTCCGGGTTCGATTCCCGGTGAGAACACAAAAGTTAAAAAGTGATTTTTCTCAAGACTGGGTGCTATGTGATGTAATTCACCACTGTAATTAGGCTTCCTGGCCTGTTGTGGTGCAAAAAAAAAAAAAGAACAGGGATGAAAATAGGCAGAATGCTGTCGAAATGAGATCTCTCAGGCCTAGAAGGCGAAGGCAATCACGATGTGAATTTTGATAGCTGCAGTAAACGAAAAAGACACTGCAACACCATATGCAACAAATACTTAAAGGTAGACATGTCAAAGGTCGGGAAAGCGAGGTCTGTTTGCACAGGCATCTTCTCTGCCCACTCCTACGGCGAAATTGCGAAATAGTTTGTTTTTGTTTGTTTTGTCACTATAACGATACTCTTTATTTTAATAATATAATTTAGGAAATAAAAAAAATCTGCAATACATATTGTATTTGACGAATATTTAGTCATATTCATCAAAATAAAATAAAATGATTAATATAATGCTAAATCAGTTATGTATTTAGAACCACCACACTATTAAGATATTATCAAACCACCTTTTATTTACGATGCATGTTTAGAAAATATGTGAACTGTGACGACAACGGGTTGTTGTTTTTTTTTGTTTTTTGAGGTTGCAACACTAAGTGTTAGAGGCTGATATTCTGACAGAGTGAGCATAAAAGGAACACGGTAGTTCTTAAACTTACGTTGTAGTGTCTAGTTGCGTAAAATATGTCGGTTAGAAATCCCGTCAAGTGCGAGACACGTGATGTGCCACGCTTCCTATTTACGGAAAGATATCACCTACCGACATGTTTCCGCGAATCAAAACGGTTAACGGTGATGGTGTTATGAACAAAACAAGTGTGTTTAAGTGGAGTAGGGAGTTTTTAACAAAACCACAATTTTGGGCAATAAATTTACTGCCTCAGTATTTTGAAACCGAAAGAGCATCATTTAGGTCGAAATTCTGCCTCGGCGGGAGACCACCAATGTACAACGATATTGTGAGATCCTAAAAAAAATTCAAAAGGAGATTTTAAAAAAAGGAGGGAAACTCTGACAAGAGGAGTGTACTTGATGCACGACAACGCCCGTCCTCACACAGCCTTAGCCACCAAGGCGCTCTTAGACTAATTTGGTTGGGATGTTTTGAACCACCCCCCGTATTCCCCTGACTTGCCACCTTCAAATGAACATCTATTCACCGTCTTGAAGGCACACATGGGTGGAATTTAATTTTAAACCAACAAACTGGTGCAGAAAGAGGTTCTGAAGTGAGGGAAGGAGGTGGCGGGAGAGTTTTTCGAGGTGGCCATAAAGAAACCTGTGCCACATCTCACCAAATGCATTGCACGGGATGAAGATTAGGTGGTTAAATAGTTAACAAGTGTATCATCAACAACATCTTACAACTTTTTATTAAACATATTTTTTTTTTTAATAAATAAAAATCTCGTATTCTTACTTTTTGGAATGCCTCGTACTAACAAACATGTGCCAAAACCCATTAAGCGACAAAATATGTTTTATAAAATAACTGCTTATATTTAAGAAAATCGGATTTCTTTCATTGACTTCTCTCATTTTTTATACATTTAATGCAATGGGAATAGCAAAGATCAGAAAATAAAATTTGAATTGCAATATTCACACCTTGTTTTCTCAAAATTATCAAAATTTCAGATGACGAGTTTTACCTTCAAACCAATGAACTTATGTAGTTATGTGGATAACAGAATTATAATTTAAAAATAAAATTATTCATTACCGATTTCCAGAGTTGATTGGAAACCGTTGTCAACTAAAGTATTCTGTGAATGTTAGTATTATTTGATCGCGGGTATTGCTGACGTTTTCAAAATATTTTACAAAACCCACAGATTCCACACTACTGTATAATATTTCAGTTTTAACATTTTATTCAATTACGCAATCAGGGACAATGATCGTTCGATTGATTTATTATCTTAAATTGATTTTTTACTGTTCCCACGATCGATATGACCAATTTCAGTAATCAGTTGACAAAAAAAGAGTTTAAATCACCGATAACGGCAAAAATTCGGCTAGCGAAATATTTTATTATCATTTCGATTTAGATAGTCTGATTTGAACATACTTTTGTAATTTGTCATCTTAAATGAATATTACGAAATACGAATTCATTTGTGACTTTTACACCAGACAATATCGACTACCCGGTGTTAGCTGTTAATTATTCAACACTAATAAACACAGTTATGTTCACGCCATTTGATTTTTAACTACAAAAATCCTACTTGACTGTGGAGATTTTTGTTGATAATATAAAAGTAATAAAGTGACCATATCATATATATTATTATAAGTAAAAACTGTTGTTCTTGAGTGGTTGCTAGCTTAGTACTACGAGTACAATACATATAAAGGAGGCCTCCTTGGTGTAGTGGTCAAGACATTTGACTCACGCATGGAAGGTTCCGGGTTCGATTCCCGGTGAGAACACAAAAATTAAAATGTGATTTTTCTCAAGCCTGGGTGTTTTGTGATGCAATTCACTACTGTAATTGGGCTTCCTGGCCTGTTGTGGTGCAAAAATAAATAAATAAATAAACATAGATTTGAACATTTTTTCTTTTGTTTTCCATAGTTTTCAAATAATTTAGTAGTATTGGTACATTTTATTTAAAAAGAGATAATCAAAAAAATGTCTATTGTTTTAATTAAAACTGAATCTATTCGAAGATGAATAGAAAATATTTAGAAATCTCTAACTAATGTTATTCAATACATATGCAATAAATTTACTAACTGATTAAAGCGTAAAAAAAATTTTCTTGTTGACCGCAAATTAGTAAAAAGTCAGATTGCTGGTTTTGATTTTATACAACTCACTTTTAGGAGTTTTTATTTTTACTCGTTATAAACGACTTGATGACAGGTCACAACGTTAGTATAAGACAGAAAAACTCAACATAAAGGCATACTCTCCTCCAGCCCCATTTTAAAGTAGAATCCGGCGTTTTACCGATACATCCAGAGCGTGGTGACAATTCTGTCGGGTCGGTTCGACTACTCCACATGGACGGCGGCTAGGCGAAAGGCAAAAAATTACTTAACTTTTAACAAGTGGCCTTTTTTTGTTATGTTCTGGTGATGTGAAACCTGACAGACCACTCTCGTATTTAAATGATTTTAGAAAAATGAAATACGGCAGCCTACTCAAATGTAATTATAATTAATTTTTATATCACATCTTCAAGAATATAATAAAATAACTTTCTGTATTCTTAAATTATTTTTAATCATTAATAAGCAATCACAAAAATTATACATTGTATTTTCGACAAAATTGTCTAGAAGTCAAAGTTTACTAAAATAATAAAATAATTCTAAGATAACTTATAATATTTTTATCTTAGTTAAGATACTTAGTAACTTAAAAAAGAACACAAATCTCTGATCACATGCGTGATAACAAATATGAAAATGGGTGAACTTTGCGAATTTGCTATTGGCACTCAGGACATACTTGTTTCGCACACCGCAAGCAACCATGTTTTTTCACGAAACAGACAGGGCTAATTTTTTTATGCTTCAGTATTATCCGAAATGTATTTAAACTCGAAGCTAATCAGACATAGAAAACCGGGATGCACGCGGAAGGGGGTGAAACGACGATTCTCTAGTGCCGCAGGGTCTGTGAGACCGCACATGTTTACACGAAAGATCAAACGATTAATCTTCGTCTAAAGTGTGAAAACTGACTTGGCAGTATTGGGATGAGCCGTCTTTTTAACCTGCTTTTTTCGTGGAAGCGCAATAACGATAATGAAATAGTTTAATCAGTTTTGATAATGCTTTTTTAGGTTTCGGTCTGCTTAATTCACGTCAAATTCGTTGCTGACTTTACAGAATTATATAATATGAGCGAAACCCGGCAATGCTTTTGCTATTGCTAGATTTGAGTACATACTCGTGTATAAATTAAATGAACGCAATCGAAAATATCAATGATTGTATTTAGTCCAAATGAAATATGTTCGTGTACATGATTATTTTTGTGCTTCGGTTTACCTATTGAGAGGACCAAGAATTTTGGATAATAGGTATTCAAAAATTGTTTTCCTATCACAGTATTGCAGATGCGTCCTCTATACTGTGCAAATAAGAAAATTGCATATCAGACCTTTTGTTAGAATAGACAAAATCGACGTTTTGTTGTCCCATTTTCCGCACCTCAAAACTGAACCGATTTTGTTCTATTTTTAGACAGAGTATCAGAATAAAATTTTATGTTTCGGTACGTTTTGCGTTTTCTAAAAAAAATATATTTGTATACCGTGCGCCCGAAGACAGCAGATAAACCTGTATTTTTTTCAGCTTTTTAAGTTCTAGTTCTCATAACAAACATTTTTTATAAAAAAAACGAAAATTGTAAATATCTATAGTGTGTAAAAAATCATAACTGTAGTGCCATAATCTAGAAAGAAAATACGGGAAAACGTTTGTATGAAGAAAAGTAAGACCGTGTTTCTTCTTAAGGTTAAACATTATTAAGTATACTTACAATACTTTACTCCATAATTATGTTATGTAACCGTCGAAACAGGTTCAGTATTTTTAAATGAAACCATTGACCAATTAATACACATAAAACGAACCCGAAACCCTCTAAAATTATGACACTCAACTCATGCCCAAACGTTTAGTCCCGCTCTATGCGTATTTAGCCGTATTTAACCGCCAGTCCGATAAACGTTAAAGAGATGGTGAAACTTTTCATTGGCATGTAGGTACCTAGGTACTTTATTAGGATTGAATTTCAAAACTAAAAATAATTTGTTTTCAAATATTGATTTTCAGTAAGTACCTACCTAGGTACTTGTTTATGGTTGAATTCTAAAACTTTATACAAACATTTTCAAACTTAGTTTTTTTTTTCCAAATGCCACACTCTACTGTTCACATTAACAGGGGTGCTCTGTATTTAGGAATGCAATTTTCAAAAATTCATCGAATGTCAGTTGGTATTATTTTAATGTTACCAAAAATCCAGTAAATAAAAATAAATGGGCAGAAATTATAAGGGATTTAAGAAAATAATTGGATTGGGATACATAAAAAACGAATTTCGTTTGTAAAAATTTAAAACCTTTTTTTTAGATACCAAAAACTAACATCTTTCCAATTTTTTGCATTCTCCGCAAATGCAGCCCGGATTAGCGATGAAAAAAAACATTTACGCTCCAAACTTTTTTTCTACTCAATAAATTGAAGATTTTAAGAGCTATAAATACGCTCGTTACACAGATCTTTATTTCGCTGAAAACCGCACGCAAATAGGTCCACTAGTTATTCAGTCTATCGAAGACACACATTCAAACATTGCCTTTAATATATATTAGTTTTATGTTCAAACCATTTCTCTACTCCTAAAACTCAGACAAAGCAACTCATGTCGTAATTAAGATTCCTAGCAATGTACAATTATCTCTATCTAGTCAACGTTTTATATTGATGAACTCTGGTATATGTTTTTAGTAAGGTTAAATATAAGGAGCTCAAATTGATGATTATCGGTATAAGCAGCTCAAATTGGTGATTATCAATATTACCTTTTACTGTTTAGAATCGATGTAAAGTTCATTACTAATCAAATCCTTGTTCCAATTATTCGTTATTTGAAAACATTAATTCGATGTTAACAGCAAATAAATACGTAGGTAAAGGGAATGTTTTTTTTCATTTGCACCACAATAGGCTAGGAAGCCCAATGACATTGATAAATTACACCCAGGCTTGAAAAAATCACATTTTTAGTTTTTGGGTTCTCACCGGGAATCTAACCCGGAACCTTCCGTGTATGAGTCAAGCGTCTTAACCACTACACCACAAAGGCTACCTCAATAAATTATGTTTATAAATATTACTCATCTTGTTTTACATAAATCTTATCACTACGGAGTATTTGTGAGTTTTGGGTGATATGTGTAATTATTTTGTTATATTTTTTATTTGTATCTATATAATCATTTTCTAGGGAAATGGTTGAATTAATAACGGCTTGTTTTTTTTTCTTCTGCATTCATTCATTTTATTTTATGTTACTCTTTTCAAATGAATAAATAAAGTTCGAAAGAATGCACTTGAATGGTTTATTTTTTTTGTTCTGAATTAACCGCGTAAGTGAATATCCAAATTGAATAGTAAAAGAAGTTATTTATAAAGTACAAGTATAAAATATTTTTGATTTATTTTGTTGTTTTAATAGTATGTCCCGCGTCACAGTGTGGGATTATTCAAACGTATAAACCAAATAACAAAAACCAAATAGGTATGATTATTTCGTATCAAATAATAAATGCTTCATTTTCTGTTCTTATGAAAACCATATGTCTATATTTGAGCACTTTAAACTTATTTTGATGGCTGTAAAAAATCTTGGAAGCTATTTCTTGATATAATTGTGAAAACAGAGTTTTCACTTTCAGTGGAATATTTTTTTAAATTGTATATTTCTCAACTGTGTATTATAGTTATTGGCAAATAAACTTTTCATTGTTATGTAAAGCAAATGCAGTGTATTTCTAGCATCTGTTACATGAAGACAAGGTGATCAAGCTTATGCTCTGTGGGCCTGTCTAGAAGAATAAAACATTGCAGTTTTAACAACCCGTAAAATAAATATTTTGCATTCTTTCAGCCTGAAATCGAACCTACAATTTTAAGAATCGTAGGTTATTTTCTCTTACTACTACACAAATTTCCAACTAATCTTCATTTGATTTCTTTATTCAGGATTTATACCGATTTTTCAACTCGACTTCATAAAGACACAACTTTAATTTTTAACTAATCTCATTGATTGGTAAATGGTAATTAAGATTTAATCCCGAATCTCATAAAATTTAATGCCGATTCAATGAAAAATAAAACTATTATTTCAAAATTAATTCAAGTAACTTCAGAAATGTCCTCTCGAGATTGGAGATCAAATTTGAATGTAATCAAATCCCAAAATCCCTTAGCGGACTCCGTTTCACATTTGCAGATATAATTAAATCTATTTTCACAACGTTTTTGGTTCATCCGGTAACTACTAAGGTATGTTAATAAAGGCAATTTTATTATTCTTGAAATTTCTTCTGAATCGATTTGTTTTTCATATTAAATTGAAAAATGAAATTGAATACATACGGACCTAATCTTAGACTTGTCAATTACCTAGTTGAGATTTCTAAATAAATAATGTTTTGCACTACCAATGAAACGTTTTTTGGAAATTTAATGTGTAATACACACTTTTTTTGTAAAAAGATGGTATTTTTTTTCATTCATTTTTTAATTTATTCACAGTATTCCATTTAACATTTTGTGAAACATAAGTCCTAACTATATAGGATCAAAAGTCTGTGTTGAGTTGGGACGAATCACAAAAAATAATATAAAAAATCAAAAATCATCATAAAAAACATATATGGCACATCAATATCAATATAAAAATAATAAGCACAACCATTTGATTTACATAAAAAGTAAAAACAACAATAAAAGTCAAATATTGAAAAAAATCATCGCGAATTTTCCTACCTATATCCCTCTTCTCCCGCTAACGTAAATCCAATCCTTACCACACCTCTCTTAAAATAGTTTTGGTGTTTAAGAATTTAATACTCTCTCTGCAATTAAAAAGAGGTACCTCAAAGCAAAGGTCGTAAGGGTTTTAGGTATGACATAATTTGTGTCTAAGGAAAACCTTGTTTTTTTGCTGCTGAGATTTCGTCTTATTATTTGACCGGAAGTGTGTCAATCCTTCTTTGAGGTAGAATTGTGCTACATGCATTGAAACAACTGTTCTGACGGGTATTGGTAAGTGCTGGAATATGATGATTGGATTTGTAAAATTGCGATAGACTTTTAGATGAATGCCGTATAGTCTCCCCCCTTGCCAATTGTTATATAGGTTGCAGTGGATTCAAATAGAGCTAAGTATACACTTTTGAGAGTGCTGATCTCTATAATGTCTCTAAGAGAGTAGAATAGACGGTAAAGATTTCTTTACCTAGAAGTCAGTGACTGGACCTAAATCTTCTATCGCAGATTTCTATCAATGATAATGGCAAGGTGTTTTATGGAATCTACCCGTTGCAAAATTTGGGATGCATTATCAAAGTAAATTCCCAGATAAAGCGTACTGCTTGCTATTGTACTGTTATTTCATGTCTTTTTATGTTACGTCACTTTCCATTATATTGTACCCATACTCAATACAGGGCTCTTGGTCTCATGGAGTTAGGAAAACTATGCTCTTATTTTTTTGTAAAACGTTATTTTGTATGAATAAATGTAAATTATTTAGTTTTATCTAGAAAAAGTTTAAGAATCTTATTAAACAACCATTATTTTATAATGTTTATACGACATTTTCCTTTCTAAAAGACAGACTTCCAGCCACCAGCCTCGAATAATAAAATCATTTTGTTGGCACAGGAAACAATTTTTCCCTCCATTTTTAATTTTAAAAAAAAAAGCTTCTATATATACTCGAAATAGAATCGGTCCCAGGACACTACCCTGTGGAAGTCCGAAAATAAAAAGGTGACTTCGTTATTTTTGCTTGTCTCTATGATGTACGCATGACTATGGACTACGATTTCAAAGATGAGAAATTATGAAGTAATAAAAGAACTTTATTCCTAATGCCAATACATTTTTATAATTTCAAGAGAAAATTAGGAGGAAAACTGTGTCAAAAACTTAAGCAGGTTTTAAGAAAACTGCAATGAGCGTTCTAGATCTACCATTTTCTAGGCTTAGTATTTTAAGTATCAAGTAAAATTTTGTCAGCCATGCTTGCACCTTCTCGGAAATCAAACTGTTGATCTGAATTAGCATTGCCACTCTCATAGAATTTCATGAGTATTTTTTAATCAATTTTTTCAAAAACATTTTTTACTACATTTCATCAGATTTATATTTGAATCGGGTTGTGGTCCCGTGGCAAGTGTTTGCGAACTCACAAGTCAGTGGTCCGATGTTCAAACCCCTTTCTACCCTAACTTAATTTCCATTTTCTAATAGTGAGTTATTTACAACTCGTTAAAAATGGCTACCAAAATTTGTATAATAATTAAATATAAATATTTGGGTGAATTATGAAAACGCTAATATTTCTTTAAAAAGGGGAAAAAATGGAATAATAGAAACTTCTTTCGTGTAGTATAAAAATCATTCTGATTTGCTAGTATTTATTATACCTGTGTGTTAAAGGTTAGCTAATATACTTTTGAATATATTTAATAATGTTGATAGTAAAACCACCAATTCCCGAATTTTTCGTGTTTTTTTAAGACTACATTGTAAATATAACTTTTTGCGTTTTTGAGGATGAAAATTTATTTGAAAGATTAGCCAAAGCTTAAGTCAAATTATCGACCGTAAGTGCCGGATCACTTTCCGCAGTTTTAGAGTGTTTTAAAATGGTCTTCGCTAGTTCTGTCCCAACGGAGGAAAATAATGTTCAAAGTTGGTAGCGATTTTCTCTGGATTATTAATCACATATCAGCCATTTTCAATCCATCAGTGACAGTATTTTGTATTGGCTGGGTATGTTTTCGAGTATGGGAAATCCCCTGACGATATTCTAAATTTTCTTAGAATATTTTCCGGCTTCTGTGATTTCATTTTTGTTGCGTAATTTTTAAAATTTTCAAAAATCTTTTTGCAGATATTTTTATGAAAAAATTCAAATCGAGGATTCGTTGGATTTATCTACAAAATCCATTAAAATTGTTCCGCCTATGAATGCATTTTATTACCCCAATGGTTCTTTATGGTTTAAGAATTTTAATAGGTTTAGAATAACTAGAATTAGAATTTAAAGACGCACTGTCAATATGGATACTACTTAGATTATCAATAAAGAACGCACATGAGATATTGGCAATTTTAGTTCTAAATGCGGATTTACAATATTTCCCTGTGCAATAAGACGATTCAGATATTTATAATTAACAGTTTTTTTTTTAATAATATTTTAAGCAGGCTCTGGTTTTTATTTGATATTGACTACATTAATATGTGAATTAAGATTATTATTTTGGTAAAGACGTAATCAAATACAACTAAAAGACGTTCCTATTTCCCTGATAGGAACATAAATAAAATAAGAAAGTCCATGAAAAGATAGCATATTACGGTACATTTCTTTGGGAAGGCATAATATTAATATGATGTGTCTCCTATAACTGTATTTTTCAAAGATTTGCTCTTTAGGAGAGAAATATTAGAATTACTCGGAGATGTTTATAAAGAAATATTTTTAACAAATTGATTGCACAATGGATATTTAGTTAATAGTGTATGATATTTAAGTTTTAATGAACACAACTCCCATCATTTTGAATATATTTTTTAGTATTTTAATGGGTATTTTGATGGGATCCAGCATTTTCAAGATTACAATATTGAAATTACAAACAAGGATAGATAGCAGGACCGTGAGTTCGACAAAATTTCCCCAAATGTTTCTTATAATAATTGAGAATGTTTTGGTACACTTATCAATTAACAATTTTGTTTTGGGTTTTTTGGGCTCATTTTTTACCTATAACAACGCGGGAATGGGCTAAATTGTATAATCATATCATTTATTTCTGTCATTCAAATTACGAAGAAGACAAATAAATAACAAAGATATAATGGACGGTTTAATGAAGTTTAAAAAATAATACAAAAGAACAGCTTTTAAAGGATAACTTTCAATCGTTAACTAATTTGGGAAATGCTTTATATCAAATGTTACAGAGCAAATTGTAGCACCCACAGCATACAAATAATTCCATTGCGCCTACATAGAAGGACATATATTATACAAACTAAATAAAGTATTATTTAAACGTTCAATGGTTTACATAACAACAAAGTACCAACGTAAATCGTATTTTTTTATAAAATAAGCAAGTTTCATTGAAAAACTCAATTAAATTGTCTTAACAAAGCTTTGCCTAAAGTTTGTGATAAATTACTAAAAAAAAACAAATCACGCATTCCCTTCTACTTGGGCACAATTAAATTATTCAACATTGTCATAATCATTTTTAAGTTTACTGGGAGTGATACTTTACAAATTATTTTACACTTTGTCAGAGTCATAGTGATTACAATTATATAATAAAAAATACAGATATTAATGTTTAAAAATATATAGAAGTTTCATTATCTGCAATGCTGTCCATAACGTTGGCATTAAAGGTAATTGGCACAAAATTTATTTGTTTTTATATTCGCTTAGTGGGCATTTTTAAGGACATATTTATACATAAGAAATTATATTATAAATTATAAATAAATGAAAAAAGACACAATAGTATATAGACGAAAGAAGACAACTTGTCATCAAAGAAATCAAGACTGGTATGTTTTTTGGCAGACCTAAGAATTCTGGGCACAGAGGAATGAAAACTATAGTTAGTTCTATGGTTATCGGTATGAAAAAGTTAGTTTTGTCTGAGGTTTCCAGTTGGGATATTTAATTTTATTGAGCTCAGTAGTTTAGGCGCATCAGAGAGTGAGTTGAGAATTTTCAATAGGACTAAGGTCAGATTTAATTCGACGGTCTTAAAGAGAAGATATATTCAAGCCAGTTTCTAACTCATTGTACGTATATTGGTCTCTGGATAAACTCAACCTCCAGCCTATCTTTCTCAAAAAATGATGTTGGACTGATTCAATAATCTTGATGTGAACATCATAAGACGGAGTCCAGATAACAGAAGAATACTCAAGGTGCAAGCGAACATCGCATAGTAGCAAAAATACATAACTATTATCTGAAAATTCGTATCTACGAACTTAAAATAAAAATAGAATTGATGCTTCTTAAGACATTTTTGTTACTTTCTTCATGATATGCGTTTTAAACATAAAACTTATAACAATTAACCTGGTGTTTTCACTTATCTTGGCACTAAAATAACAAATTTCTTGTTCATATTATGAAATAAAAATAATTTAATAAAATATCCATACGAAAACTGACAAATTACTATTACCATTTTGGTGTGATATCGATTCACTTACACTTCCCAATGTGTGTTTTGTTTGTATTTTTTTTAGTATATAAGCACAGTGTAAAAACATTATCAAAAAGTTTATCTAACAAATAATGATGACTTTATTAAAGCAGATGATCAATCATTTTTATCTGCAAATCAGTTTTAAGTTTTTTCGTTACCAAAAACACGTGCATGGAATTTTTTCAATATATGTATGTAAATTATCAACATACGCTCTGTTTGATTTAACAATAAAAACTTTTTGAATAAGCACACCAATTTAACATAAATTACAATAAATTATCATTTTTTGGAAAAATAAAAAAAAAACTAATTGTTGTTTTCTTTTGTTTCAGGTGAGTACTTTCTGCAAAACATCACAATCCTCAATTTTGTGCCAGATTTAATATACCGACTGCAGGTTTAGTAATTTTTATTAGGCAATGTCTGTGATATTGTAATTTTAAATCAAATGTATCTTCAGTTTAAACGTTAAAAATATTTTTTTTACCGTTATTTTTAAAGAATATTATTCCCTAGTCATTATGAATATTGATAATGTTAAGTGTGTATTTTATTTCAAATATTTTTCTATGACAATTTTTGTGTTTTATATTGTTTTAATTCAGTATACTTGTAATGATCAAATACATTAATATTTCATTTAATTCAAGGCATAAGAATACTCTTTTTTCTTTGATTATAATTAAATTTTTGGAGTCAAGTCTACTTTTGAGAACCAAAATATATATTATTCCGACAGTTATTGGCTTAATAAAACAATACCCTATAATAAAAAGTCTTTTTTATTTTAATTTCAACATCATTATAAAAAAATCTTCATTTTAGGCGTTATTAAAATTAGTTTTATTTTTTTTATTTCAATACGTATTTTCTGTCATTAAAAAAACTTCAAATTGAAATACGAAATGAGATCTTTATGGAAAAAGGTATATTATAATATTAATAATAATTGCATCGAGAACTTAAGTTGAGAAAAATTGTGTTTTGAAGGTAAAAAAATATTATTTACAAATAATATTGTGATCACATTTAAAATAAAATTCTGTTTAGATTTTTAAAATATATTCAAAATGTTTTAATCCTACACTAAAAAAATTGCCAAAAGGCATTTTAATTTTTGTTTATATTCATAGCATGGAAACAAAAAAAAAACACTGTATATTGTATTTAATTCATTTACTTACCAAAAGATCTATAAATAAAAACTTTATAATATCGTGTTGAACTAGTAGTTCAAATTATATTTCATTCTTCAGAATGTCGAAAAATACATTTTCAATGTATTACATTAAAACCGAATAATATACGGAGCACATGCATTGCTAAAGGGGGCCATCACGAATGTTTTACAAATTTACAAACGAGCATTACAATGCTACTGGTACAAAAATGGGAAATAAATAATACGAGGCATGTTTAGAAAGTGCATAAGTGTACTACATTTAAAAAAAAAAGTTTATTTAAAAAAAAAAAAGCAGAATATTTTTGTTACACTTGTTAACTATTTTATTACCTGATTGTCCTGTTCAATGCATGTGATGAGCCTTAGCACAAGCTTTCTTTTGCCCTCCTTGAAGAACTTTCCAGTTAACACCTTCCTCCACATCAGAACTTCATTCTGCATCTGCTTAGCAGTTGAAAATTTATTTAGATATAGATATATTATAGATAATAATCTGAAGGCACCAAGACAGGGGAGGAATACGTGTGGTGGTTCAAAACAACCCATCCAAATGAGTCCAAGAGCGTCTTGGTAGCTAAGGCTATGTGAGAACGGATATTGTCGTGCAACAAAAACACTCTTCTTGTCAGCATTTCTTTTCTTTCGATTTGAATGCTGCTTTTGAGATTTTTTGGGATCTCACAATATTGCTGTGCATTGATGGTCTACCCTTAAATCAGATAATTTGGCAAAAAACATGCCTTTTTGGTCCGCAAACTCTATGGCAATGATTTTTTCGCCCGAAATTCTGGTTTCGAATTTTTTGAAACACACATTACTTAAACGCACTCATATTGTTTCATAACACCTTCAACGAAAAACCATTTAGATTTGCGGTTACAAATTCGGTATGTCTTATTCCTTCCGCAAGTAGAAATCGTATCATAGTTCGTGGCTCGCACTTGGCGTGATGCCTCACTGACATTTTTCACGCAACTGGACACTACAACCTGAGTTTATGTACTACCGTGTTTCTGCGATGATCGCTCTGTCAGGAGTCCCCGCTCTACCACCTAGTATTGCCAACTCAAAAAATAAAAAAACCACAGCCCGGTGTAGTCATACAACACTGATGTTTTAAACATGCCTCTTAATAAAGGTAAAATAACTAACAATCCGTATAAAAAAATAAAATTCGGCATGCCCAAAAATCACATTTAAGTCCAAAGATTTGTTTTTATGCTTTTGCATAATAGTATAATTAACTTATCAAAGTATTCCAATTATGTTTATGCAAAAATACAAAGATTTTAAAAATTCATCATTTGTATTTTGTCAACAGTGAAATGTACTGCGCTAAAAATTATTTTTGTATTTAATGTAGGCGTTGAAAGTAACATTCTTCTTAAAAAAAATACTTGTAAAATTTCGGTATGGATTTCCCAGTGAAGAATATATTATAACCAAATCACACCCAAATCACGCGGAATAACTCTGTGAGCGTTTCAGGAAAAATTCTTGCACACACAATCCTGAGCAGAATACGAGTTCTTGTACTCCAGATTCTGAGAGACAACCAAACTGGTTTCATTCCGAGTAAGTCGTGTGTGGACCATATCCATAACAAAAGATGCATTCTCCAACACAGCAATGAATTGAACTCAATCCTTGCGTGTTGCTTCATTGGCTACGAGAAAGCATTTGATAGTCCGCATTATCCGAGTCTTTTTGATACGAAGTATTCTTCCGTTTATTGCTATTATAAAAGCGCTGCACATAGACAGTAATTACCGAGTGAGAATCGGCAGCTCTTCGACTGGTTGGTTTGGAGTCTCCAATGGAGTGAGGCAAGGCCGTGTCCTTGCACCGTTTTAATGCATCGTACTGATGGATTTTATCTTATTCAAATCAATACCACCTAATTGATGCATAGAAGTGAACTCTCCCCCAAAGTTGTGCGACTTGGTGTATGCAGGCGATGCAGTTTTTTTTTATAAGTCCATTGGTAATTTTCCTAAAATTGTTGACAAACTGCAGGAAAACTCAACTCGTCTAAGTCCTAATATAAATATAAAAAGACTCAGATTATGTGCTAAAAATCCAGTTTCAACCTTGATCAGCCTCTCATAATATAATAATCATAATAATGGACAGAGTATTGAGAAAGTTGACAGCTTAAAACACTTGAGATACCACATAACTGAGGATAGATA
>NW_028279653.1:0-41430 GCF_059751315.1 Micrasema longulum
TCTATGATTTGGACCAAATGTATTTTAATAACACGTTTAAAAGAAGAAATATTTACAATATGTAAATTAGATTAATCTAAATTAATTTATGCATAATTATTTGTATAAATTAATGTGTACGGGTATTATGGGAAAATTCGTTCTAGATTTCGATTATTTTAATTTATTTAAATCATTCGAAAACGTGTTTTACTTAAATCAAAACAGAATTCCAATAAATCTTTGGAACGAAACTCGCATTTCCTTACGTCACCAAAATCAGGTTATCCAAAATATTAAATGTATCGAAAGCAGCTTTAAATCGTTCCTCGTATTAAAATGTGGTCATTTTTTATAATTTACATAATCTATTTTAAAGGCTTGTCCTTAGAAAGGAGGATATGAATGGAAGTTATAGAAAATACACCACAGCACCCAGAGCAATGAAGAAAAATCTTTCTTGGATTGAACACGCGACGCCGGTTTCACGGTCGGCCGTCTAACCAACTCGATAATGACAAACAGCTTGCCCACCGCATCTGAGGACATAAAGCTAGGGTTTCCTAGGACAGCGGTGCCCGTAGCTTAACGGCCGTAGCGAACGGTGATGCGATGGACAGCCGTCGTAACGGTGACTAGAGTGTGGTTTCCTAGGAAAACGGTGTTATCAACACCATTTAACACCGTTTCCCTCGGAAACCACTCTCTAGTCAACGTTACGGCGGCTGTCCACTGCATCACCGTTCACTACGGCAGTTAAAATACGGGCACTGCTGTCCTAAGGAACCCTTACTTAAGTCTCCTTGGCGGTGCCCACATACACGGAAAATTTGCTCATAGTCAAACGAGAAAAGCTGCCCGAAGGAGTTTTCTGAAAGCTGGTAGCCTTGGCATCTTTGTGCTGAAAGAATTTAATCCAGAAGTACATAATATACATTTCATTGGATTGAGAAAAGAAGGAAGTGAATTCTTCACTGACTGGCATTAAATTGATTGGACATGATCAATTCGCCGAAATGATTACAAAACTTTTTAAAAGCCTTGAAATTCTTTTTGGAAGCCACCAGATCTGTATATCTGACAGGACCTATAACAGGTCCACGGATAGTAGCGAGAAGCTCCATTCGGTAATCATAGAGAAGAGGAAAGTGACAAGACCACAGGATGTGTTCAGGAGATTGGTTAGGATATCCGCAGCAGCACAAAGGGGAGTCAACAATATTAAAAACAAATAGTTCTCGATTAAATTAACCATGACCTGATAAAAACTGTAGTCCAGTGATCGGGGATAACCCAAGAAGATTCTAAGCGCTGACGGATTGAAGGGAAAAAAAACTGACTTAGTTAAAAACAGTTGTAATTTCAAATTATTTGTTCAGTTTGTGGTGGTATCCTGATTTTTTTCTATTATTTGTTATAGAGTCCTGGGAGACTCTCTATCAGCTGCGCACAGAGGAAAGTTATTATAAATATTCCTAAGAAATACAAACTCTATGCTGATGAAGGAGGGGGCGAAAGGATCAGTGAAATGTTTCTAGTTCTTCTTTTCCACATCCGCTCCTAAGTGGAGCATTTGGACATCACCAGTTGCCTCCAGGAGACCCTATCGCCAGCCAACACTCTCGCCTCCTCTCAAGTCAACCCAGCGCCCCTTAGTTCCGCCAAAAAAGTCAAAAGTCGAAAGATCGTCATCGACGGCCTTCGAGGACGGTGTGAGCCCGCAGGTTTAAAGAAGAGGCAAATTGGGTTTAGGTTCACCTGAGGCAAGCGCAGCACGCGTCTAAGCCAGGTCCACCGCCGCATCTTCAAGACTCTCGTTATAGGAGGCTGCTGCGTCCGTTCTCGGACTTCAATGTTAGTTATAAAATCGAACCACCTTACACCTAATATTCTTCTAAAGCACTCACTCTCAACACTCAGAAGTTTGGTGTTTTGAGCTTTGGTAAGGTGCCAAGATTGGCACGCATGTAGGAGTACTGGCATTATACATTAGTTCGATAATCGGCATTTCGTTTTGACCGAGTACAGACTAGAGTTCCAGACAACACGCATAATGTTAAAAGTTGCTCCAGCAATTCCTAGGACGAACTCTTTGTGCATACTTCCATCTGCTGTCAACTTTCTCGATCCACTATCCATTATTATAGAGAAGACAGGATTTGTGGCACGAAATCTGAGTATTTTTTGAACAGCAAAATTAGTAGAGTTAAATTCAATAATCGCAAAATATGATATTGAAAATTCTTAAAGAGTAACTTGTTTATTGAGAAAAAAACATTACTATATTTTATGAGTGAAATCGATAGAAAGACACACGGTCTTTAAAATGGTTTCGGGTATGTGGATGAAGTCATTTCACCTTACAGATATTATCAAGACGTTAAAAAAATAATGTAAAAAGGGTTTCTGGGTTGTTATTACTGTCAATTTAAAGAGCTTCTTATTAAAATGAAAACGACGGCATTTTAAAATGACTTGAATACTTTTATTTAATTATGTTGCGTGTATCGTGTTCGTAAACAATACCTATTCATAACACGGCCGAGAAACTGTCTGACAAACGAGATCTCTTCGCTTTCCGATAACCCTTTAACAAGTGTTTTATTTACGTTTTTCAGACCCAATTATTATTATTTATTATTTTTTGTTTTATTGGAAAGCCAACATAAAATACGATTGATATTTAGTGATATTATTAAGCCTTTATAAATTAACAATCGTTTTCTGAAACCGGTCGCCATATCAAAAATATTTTATTGGTTTTTTACCTTTTTGAAAGAAACAATTACCAAGCGACATCCTGGTGGATTTTTTAAAGCCGGCGCGTTCCCAATACTTACACAAACGCATTGTGTAGTATCTGTGAAAAAGCTCATGGTATGACATCGCACGGCAAACGCATTATGAAAATAATATCTGTCTCTCTCGCGCTCAGACGTGTTTATGAGCGTGATATAGACAACTATTGCTTTGTTAGTTGCTAATGATATGGTAATAAAATATGCACAGATGCTTCTGTGTTTGTCTGAATTTCGCTGCCATTCTTAATAGTAAAATATAATAATACGTATTCGATGTATATCTATTAAGCTATGAATTAAAAACACTGGTTTATAAATATATATTTTGATTTCATCAAATCATGAGGTCGATTATCCAGTGCAGGAGCTTTCGCAAAACTTACACAAAATCATTTTTAATCTACAGAATATTGATTTTTTAAATCTCGGTAATATATTAAATGTTTTTAAAAAAACTCCTTTGGATTAGAGATAAAAAAAACAATCACTTAAGAAAATGTCATATATTTATTTATTTTTAAACGAGCATGTTTTTATTTAATATTTTGTTTTCATCATACTAATAATTAATACAGTGTAATTAAAATGCGCAATACAAATTATATTGGAAAAAAGATGTGTATGAAAATATTGATAAACATAAAGAGCACATTTGGTTAAAATTTTATATAACCTTCTTTTAAATCAACATCCTGTAGATTTTAATTGCGTTTGTGTGCGTTTAGCGAACGCGCCAGCTTTAGTTAAACAACCAGTACACACGAGTATGTGGCAGCTTTACAGAAGAGCCAATTAAAGATAATTTTTTTTATTAATAAGGAATCGCGTATTTTAAATTTTTATTTAAATTATGTAGAAATGAAGCCAAAATAATACTGTGTATAATATTTTTTAGTAATTAAATAAATGTTGTTACATATTGCTTGGTAACTTTTTCCTTTTCAGCGTCGATATGCGGTTAAATTTAATCACAAAGTTGCTTCAAATTAAAATTTAATAGCCAAAGGGTTGTTGCAAGAAATGGATAATTATGATTCCCTATCAATATTATCGATAATTGTGTACACGTATACAGATCCTAATTATAATATATTGAATCTGAGCTATGAAATAATATATAACACAGTTAATTAGCATTATTTGCCCGAGCCGAGCCAATCTAGAACCAATTATAATGTTTGCAATAATTTAGTTTATCTGACAACTTTTGTATGTAGCCAGGTGGTAAAAAACACGCACCGTGGGGAAATATCACATACTACGAATACCGATTAAAATATAAGAAATGGATTCAGAATAATTTATTGTATTTTCAAAATGAATATGGAATTGTGTATAAATGTTTTTTTTCATAACTTTTAAATAAAAATTATAAAAGAATAGAAAAACGTGACATATTTGGCACTCACAATTCGTCGTCCATCTTTCCAAAAGGCGTATTTCGAATTTGTTGATTTTTTATGACTTTGGAAAATTTTCGCCTTAAAAAAAACAACGATCTTTTTGTATTTTGCTGGATTTTAAATATAATTTTAAGACAGTAAGATGCCTATTTATTCCGTAAATAAAACTTAATTTTTATTAAATTATTCATTTCTCAATTTCGATAAAACACGAGATACGCCTTTTTGAACGATGGACGACGAATTGTGACGTCGAGGATCGTGTCAATGTTCTATACAAATTTAAACGGGCAGAAACAAATTTCAAAATTAACATGAATCGTGACGTATTAGGAGCATGGTCAATACAATAACCGTTTATGCGGAAATTCAAAATTACAAATTTAAAAATATTTTTTATGCTACAAATACCCGTACTACTTTAAAAAATTTTAAAAAACGTGATATTTTTCTATTTTCCGAGTGAATCCTTGGGTAAGGCTCGTAGATATTGCCACATTTTTACGCGTTTTTTTTTGTCTTTGCAACTATGAAAAAGTGTATTTTTTAAGTTGAACTAGCAATTTTATCTAACAAAGATACTTAACCACTTATTTATTTTCAGTTCACAAATAGTGAAAGATATCACAATATACTCGAATATACTATTGTTAAAGTAAACAATAATCATACTAAATAAACGAGATTTCACCAATTATCACAAAACAAAAATTTAAAATGTTAAATGTACTAAAATTTAATGTAGACTTCTATATTACCTTTTCTAAGTGTTCTTAATTTATGTTGTAATATATTAATACTAACAGCTCCCCAGAGAGTTGAATCCAGTCCTAGTCTACAAAAATTTGGACAAACAAATATTGGTCCATGAAGAAGTATAGAAATTGAAAATATAACATTTTCAGGCGTTGCCTAGTATGTAGGTGAAATAATTCAATTAGATGAATATCACCCGCATAAATAAAGGTTTCAGCTATTTAATTTCACAAACATCAACAGATGAAAGAATATAGATGTTCAAATATGGGCAGAATTGTGAATGTTACACATTGTGTAAAGTGGCCACTTAAACCAGCCAATGACAGGTCATAAGCCCTGTAGATGCCTAGACTTGTATATTACCTGCTCTAAAATGTTCTTAATCTTTGCTGTAAAATGTTAAAATTAAATTTATGATATTTGCAATTTAATAAAATTTAGATTAATTTAAATAAAATAAAACAACACGGTTGACAAGAAATGACTGGTATCTGAATCATAAGACTGACCTTCGGTTAACGAGAAAATGATCAAGATACGCTGCGATTGGTATACCAACCAGTGACCCATGCACCATTGATGATGTAGAATTATTAAATACTTTTTACTGGTTATATGGCTGGTCGGGTATTGTACTACCCACCCAATGGAGCTGGAAAAAAAAGTTATTTATTTATTTATTTGACGGACTTATGCAGTCCATTCTAACGATATTATTAATGTTTCTTTATATCATTCACATATAAGTTATACCTGGTCCATAAAGGAGTACCCTGTTTTATACTAAAGACATATTAATCTACATTCAATTAATTTTTGCTTGTAAATAAAAATAAAACTGCATTTAAATGCCAACCACTTCTTGAAATTGCACGCAGTTGAAAAATATCGTAAAATAATTCTCCGCCCAGAAGTCGTTTTAAAATAATCATTATGTTATTTTTCTACTTGATTTATTGAGAAGGCATTGTTATGCTTGTAATCATTGACTTTATGTATGTAGATCTGTTATTGAATACTTGTTATATATTTATGATCAAATATTCATTGTTTTTATATTTTTCTGCCCACAATATTCTTCTTCTTCTTCCTCAGCATGAATACTCCAATTTATCCAATCCTCCATCCTTCTCCAAGCCAAACTGTCTCGGGTTATTTGTATCCACACTGTTCCCGTATTTTTTTATATTCATTTAATTCCCGCCAACTGCAAACGCAGTTTTTTTGCATGGATTTTTCTCTTGAAATATTTAAGTAACATAATATAATGTACACATAAAAAAATCTTAAATATATCAACAAAATAAAGTAAAAAATAAAATAGAAGTAAAATACAGTCTTTTTTCATATCAAAATATACAAAAAAAATATAAACAAACAACACTTTTGTGAACATCGTTTTAAACTGTTTGGTTTTGTTCCCTTTTTTACATACGAAACATAGAATTTAAAAAAAAGTGTTAAGACATATTTAACTATATTTTTATTCATATCACTTTTCTGTGTTTCGTCTGGGAGTCTATTTACTATGCTTAGGAGTATATACGGATTCTTTACAATACCAGCTTTCCAGCGGAGCTGCGGTCTTCCGGGATTTCTGGGGTGGTATTCTGAATCTTTTCTAGAGAGTGGTTGATTTAGAGATTTTTATTTTTTGCGACGACACCTTAGTACATAAAATAGTCATTTCGATGATCAAGCGTCAAATGATGTATAAAACTGTTTAAAAAACGGAAAAAAAAACTAATATGGTTTGGTCAATTCAACCAAATTAAGTGTTTTGGGAAAATGAAAATATTTTCTTTTTTTTTAAATTTTGGTGTCCATGTTGCAGAGCAGCGTTTATTTGATATTTATATTATTTATTTATTAACAGGCACTATAAAGTATTTAGAAGATATTTCTTCAGTTCTTTCATTTGAAGATCTTAATGACGGTTTGTGAGAGATCACTGAACAACCTTGTAATAACGCAATTTAATGTTCATTCTCCGAAGCAATTTGTAATTCGAGGAACGACCGGGGAGCCCTTAGTTTGTAATCTAGTGTTGTCAGTGTGGGAAACTCTTTTTTTATATTCCGGATCAACAAAGTTATCTACAATCGATGTGTAGTCACAAAGTTGTTTTACCGGCAGGACATTACAGATTTCAAAATAAACACCTTCGCCCATATGTTTCGCCTCACAAATAATGCTATCTGGTACAATCCCCTTTAAGTCTCACCTGAATATCATAAATTGTACCCAGATGAGACTGGAAGGTGAGACCCCAGACACGCACTCCGTAAGATATAATTTGATATATGTTTGATTTCACGTGTTCATATTTGTTTGACGTTTAATCATCAGTGTGGCCAGATACAAAGCAAAGTGTGAACGCATGCGAAAAATCAAAATCTCTGCTTTTTTTTCATTGATGGAAGATGAAAGAGTAGAAAAAGATGTTGAAAGAAGAGTGAATGCGGGCAACAAAATGAACGAAGCACTAAGCACAGTAATTTCTAATAAAAATATGTCAATCGAAGCTAAACTGGCAGTGCACAACGGAGTTTTAGTCACTTAACACTTATGTATGGAAGTGAAACATGGAACTGGCAGAGGAAGGATGAAAGCCGAGTGAACGCGGTTGAAATGCGATCTCTTAGGCGAATGTGTGGGAAATCAATGTATGACAGGGTTACGAATGATGAAATCAGGCGAGAGTGTAAATCTGAGACAAGTATAATTGATAAGATTAAGAAAGGGTCTCTGAGATGGTTTGGTCACGTAGAACGAATGGACGACGAGAGAATGGTAGAACAACTATATATGGCAAAAATGAACGGCAACGTTAGACGAGGACGACCAAGGAAGACGTGGCATGATCAGATAAACCAAAATCTTAAGTCTGATCATGTCAAAAGCAGACAGAACCGAAGGGCATGTATGACAAGATGTATGAATGTGGAAGAGGCTAGAATTGTATGCCAGGATAGACGTGTGTGGCGGTCCATTCTCTCTGCCTACCCCTACGGGGAAATGGCGTGATGGTAGTAGTAGTAGTAGATTATAAGTGAGTTTGTGTTTGTGTTTGTCCATTTAGTCAACATAGTCAAGTTCTACATTATCTCTGAACACAGTTAGGTCTTCGTTTATGTCATTGTTTGTTAATACGTCTGTTTGATTTTTTTAGAAAAAGTTGAAGAAGGGCATACCTCTCATTGCAAAATATGTGACTAAATCATGAAGCTCTTTTTCTTTTGACAGTGGTAATAAGTAAAAAAAATAAAAAACATTTCTTAAAATACAACGCATTTAACTGAAACATCTTGTATAACCAGATCTCCGAGTGATAAAATAGTATTTCGTTCTTTGACAACGCAACAATAAAGGATTGATTGTATGTAACTATGTCTCACTGCCCATAAGGATGAAGGCCTATATGTCCCTTATTAAGTTAAATGTCACCTAAAAGGATGCATACAAGATAAAGAACAACATTTATTTGTTGTCAAATTTAATTTATCATAAAATTGAACGGAGTAAGAACTTTTTAAAACTATATCAGCAGTTTTAACACCTTAAATCCATACTAAATATTATATTATTTTATTTTATTTAGCTTTTTCACCTTGTTTCCGTTGCATTTATGATCACCAATATTTTTTTCTTTGTTAAATCATTAAAACCATTTTATTCTATGATTTCAATGGTTTTTTTCTCTCTTCTTTTTTATACTTTTTAATTATTTCCAACTCTTCCATCTTGTTCTGGTTGAGGTTTCATTTATGTCTGTACTCTTTTATTAAAATGTTTATTAACACTAGTATTTTAGCACCTGATGTCAAACTGTTATTTCATCAACAAATTGCAACAGGGGTGAAGAATACCTTAAATAAGAGAATATGGAAGTCTAGGCATTTACAGGGCTTATGACATGTCATTGACATTCACCATTTTGCCTATGTTTGAATATTCCCTTATTTCAGGTAATCTCCATCCCTGTTGTAATTTGTTAATCTTAATGACTCCCGAGGGGGTAAATTCCAGTCTTTTGTCTACGAACATTTGGACAAACTCAAATATTGTTATTTCATTGTTATTGTTTCGTGTTTTTTATTTTATAATCTAAAATTAAATCAGTGGCTACCTATGGTATTGTGAGCGGGTAGCCGAATAAGTTTTCCACATAAATACAATTATAAAAATCCAGTTCAGTTAGATATTAATACATTTAGAAGTACATGTGTGGATGTGAGGGTGGGTTTATGAACAGGGTGATTGTGTGTTTGATACGAGTGAAAAGAAATATCTTAAATTTATAACGTAAAAACATTTTTTTTATAAAGAAACAGTTTTTTTTTAAATAATAGTTTTTGAATTCTTATTTTAAAAGTGGGTCAACTGCAGTTAAATATATCTATTCTTTTAAAAAATACATTATAATTACGCGCCAGGCGAATCAGAGGAGAGTTTTGTGCATAGTTGGTGCGAACTGTTGGTACATGGAATAAATATAGATTCGTGTGACGGGTGCGGTAGCCAGGCACAAACCAGAACAAGACTATCATGATGTATTTTAAGAATGGCTTTTAAAATCCCCATATCCAATACCAAACGACGTTCCTTCAGACTAAGACAAGAAGTTTTATAGTTTAGGTTTGTAAATCTGGATGAGATGTCTAAAAAATGTTCGCTGAATATTTTCAAGCTTTACCTTTTGTGTGGAATACTGAGGAGACCACGCAGAGGAGGCATATTCAAGGAGATTGCGAACGTAAGCGAAGTATATCAATTTAATACTACCAATATCATTAAAAACTTGACAAATGCGGATTACAAAACCTAAGTTTCTGTATGAGACATTTTTTCAATTTATTATTATTTTTTTATTTTTTTTATCAGACAATTTATTTAAAAAGAGTTATTGACACATTTCTGGTCATGCGATTACAAGAGAGATTTAGGAAGAAATTGCCTTAAGGCAATATGCCCACCCTTATGCATATGTATGTATACTATAAATGTATACAAAGTGTTTAAATAAATAAAACCTAAGGCGATGGGCTGATCACCTTACATTAATGTAACAGATGATCTATATACGTGAAGATGTGCCCTACGCATCACCGAGTGTGGAAAGGGGTATGATATAATAAATAAAGATACCAATATTTATAAGATACCAAAGTTGATTAATCTGGTGTTTATTATATATAGAACTTCATATTTAAACGTATAATATAAGAAATTAAACACTGATTTGAGTCTAATGAAAACTTTATTTTATTTTTACAAATATAAAAAAAAATTCGTGACAATTGTTTTGCCTTGTTAGGGCATTTTCAAACATAAAAACAATCATAAAATTCATATCTCAAATAAACCAATTCCATTATATATTGAAAACAAAGGGGGTAACTTAATATACTCGAACAATTGGAAAATAATAAATATCGAAATAACCCTAATTTTAAAATAATAAATGAACAAACCAACCTAATATCTTCACCCATATTAAACATATTTAAATCGACTGTTATTTTTCACTTTGTTCCTTTATTTACACGCTTACATGACGCGTTATTAATAGATTAATCATGTTACAATTGCATTTATATATGTTTATAAGAATTTTTTAAAAATTTAAATATTGTATTATAATGCGTTTATATAAATTTCTTCATAATATTTCAATCATGTGTTAAAATAAAATAAAAAAACAACAACCTATTATTGATATATTTACTACAACAATCCAAAGTTATAAAACTATAAAGCTTCATTAGTTGTCTCACAATACATTATTGTATGTCAATAAATACTTACTTTGTTACATTTTTTTCTGAAATTCAAATATAAATACCTAAATTTCCCATTACCTATAAAACACTTAGCCTTGTCCTTAACTACTGGTTTTTCCCTCAATTATTATTAATATACATGCTATATTTTATAACATTATTTTTATTTTTTACTTAAGTACCTTGAATTATATAACTATATAAGGACATTCAATCCATCTAATCTTCACATTCGTTTGAAAATGCCCTAACAAGGCGAAACAATTGTCACGAAAATGTTGTTATTTGTAAAAAAAAAAAATGTGTTCAGTAGACTCAAATCAGTGTTAGGTTTCTTATATTATAAGTTTTATACAACGTTGGTTGATCTGAAGAGGTTAAATTATGTAAATCTCAATTAATTCCCTTGAAGACCTTCCTGAGTTTGTAATTGGAAACTTCTGGGGATTTATTTTTGCCGGCCTTAACTTTATCCATCTATAAAGAACTATGTTGCTTTACAAATTATTATTACGCACCAATCGAATATGTTTTTAAATTATTGATTTGACTATTATCATTTTTAATCGTTCTTCTTGGACCAGTTCGTCATAATTGGGGCTTCCTTTCTCGACACGAATTGAAATCTCGGGCTGAGTCGAGGCTCGAAACCTTGTCTGGAAATTTAGAGACATTTCGATACTCCGAGACTATTTGGTACTAACAATAATTCTTATAATAAAAAACATTGAATGTAATAAGAAATTTATTATATAAATAAAACACAAGTGATACTTTAATCCACAAATTTGGAATATCCAGTGACCGGTTTTATCGCTTTCGCAACATCTTCGAGACTGGTATCTTTACTAAAGAGTTAAATGTATTTATACAAAACAGAGGTAAGGATAGATAATTAAAAGTTATATGTAAGTAAATTAAATAAAGTTATTTTTATCTTAAGGATCATTATCAAAAATTATTTTTTTTGGGTTAAAAAATAAACCCGACGTAGAATTACTTAATGAACAGATAACACATGTGCATTCTCCATTACTTTACCCATTGTAATATAATTTTACCAATGACTTTTTACCCTTTGTTTTTCAGAAATCATTATTAATTTTTATACTTCTTCTTTTACCAGGTAGTAATTCAACAATATTTGATTATGTCCAAATGCTTGCAGACTGGCTGGATTTCCTCCCTAGGGAGTTGTACATATTTAAATTTATTTCAACAGAGAAGGAAAACATTTTTGAGAAGGGAATATGGAAGTCTAGGCATTACTTCACAAAAGTCAACAGATGGAAGAATTGAGGAAATGTGGATGTTCAAACATGGGCAGAATGGTGAATGTTACACAGTGTGTAAAGTGACCACTTAAACCAGCCAATGACAGGTCATAAGCCCTGTAAATGCCTAGACTTCCATATTCCATTCTCAAAAATGTTTTCCCTCTCTGTTGAAATAAATTTAGAAATTATTTTTGTCTTCAGGATAATTAAAATGTTTCAGGTTAGCTAATGAGTTGATACAATGATATTTCTAACGAGTTAAAATATTGTATATATATTATTTATAATTTTCCCATCCTTCGTGAGTTTGATTTCTGTCAATTATGTTTTTATATTTAAATAAATATTTGCGTTCTTATGATATACCCAAACATTTCAATGTGAGGACCATTTTCAGTTCAGGGCTATTGGCCAGTTGTAAATAACTCACTACTAGAAAATGGAAATCAAGTTGGGATAGAGTGGGATACGAACCACGGACCTTTGAGCCGTGAGTCCGAGACACTAGCCACGGGACCACAACCCTATTCTGAAAAACAAAGCGTAAAAAGCCATTATTAAAATTATCACAGTGAATTTAGCAATGGATAATACACGAATGTTAGCTGCTTATTAAGTTATTCGACGTCGGGTTTATTTTTTAATCTATTAATTTTGAGAATTTCTTTTATGTCAAGTTTATGGCCTTTATTTAGTTTATGGCAATATGAATTATTTTTGCATTGTTTTGAAATCCCTAAAAATTCGGAGTAAATATACCAGTTTCGAAGATGTCGCGAAAGCGATGAAACCGGTCACTGGATTTTACAAATTTGTGGATGAAAGTATCACTCGTCTTTTATTTCTATAATAAAACACCAATTTCCCTGCCGGTTTTTCACACTTTCACCCTTAACTAGAAGATGATTTAACATTTTTCTGTTACGTTATTTTAGTAGGCTATTGTGATCTATGTTTGGTGATATAGAAATAATAAAAAATAAAAAAATTCTTTGATTATTGAAAAATATTTACGAGTTCATGAAAATAACATTTTTTATATGTAATAACTTCTTCTTCTTTTCCACATCCGCTCCTAAGTGGAGTGAATAAACTTGTATGTATTTATTTAATATGTAATATATTTTCTTTACTAACTTTGTATAATTTGTGTAAATATGTTATCAGTTCTGAGTTTATACACCATATCTGTTTGTTTACTATAAATATGTATGTAGAACTGTTGATTTCCCAAATAAGATAAAAATAAAATAAATAAAATATAATAAATGACCATGAAGTCACTTCCATCTAAAATTTTCACTTACAAACTTAAATGTTTTATGGAAATTGGTAGGTCACTTACGTGCTAACAACGCGTTCCCTACCTCCTAGAGAGCAATATTATGTATCTTTTTTGGGTGATACCGTGTATGTTGGATTTGATCCGACGTTTCGGCTACCATTGCAGGAGCCATCTTCAGGGAAAACTGTGTGTTTTATAGAGAAATGTATGTGTTTATGTACTAGTAATTTGTACCGTGTCACAGTCAGCAGTAGGCACATTTCTAGTTTTGTAGGAAATAATAATTATGTTTATGTACTAGTAATTTGTACCGTGTCGCAGTCGGCAGTAGGCACATTTCTATTCGTTTTTGTCATATGTAGTGCTGGGAACCATGTTGAATTTAATTTAAGCCCGTCGTCTTTGTTTATATTATTTGGATGTCTGTGTGGTGTATTTCAATTGCCTCTTTTATTATTCGTGCACTATAATTACTAGGTTTATGTAGAATTTTTGGTTCAAAGGCGAAAAAATGTCCTGTGTCTATAAAGTGTTCCGCTGTTACGGATTTGTCTGGGTGCCCAAGTTTACACGCTCTTTTGTGTTCGTCAATTCTCTTCTTTGCTGTGCGCCCTGTTTGTCCCCTCCTAGAGAGCGTTCAGAATCGCCCAGCTGGTCACAAAATTTCTGTAAAAAAATATATATATATATTTTGTGTCTCTTCATTCTTGATTTGCCAACAAATTTGAATTTTGAGTGTGTCAGTTTTCTTTGTTTACTCATGATATGAGACTTTTCATCGGCTGACAACTCCGACGAACACTCCTTAGCTTGCTTTCGCTCTATTTACCTAACAAAAATATTGTGTGATGACTTATAGCAGGATGCAAAGTTAAAAAATCCTTGGACGTAGGACAAAAAGGCGTTACTTTGATAAAGAATTACATGTCAAATACGCAGATATGTGTCACTGAAATAAATAACTTTATTATTCATGATTATGGTAATAATGTACCTATATATGATGTGTGTATTATCAAATTATGTGCATCGATTTGGCAACGAAGCTATAGATCCATATATCTCGTCATCCTTGGCCGGGGGGCTATAGAAGATTACATACGTATGTTTATATGACGCGTAATTATTTTGATTTAATAATAAACATGTTACGACATCGCATCACCTTGAATCTGCACTATTTAAAAATCAGACAAAATACAGGGGGAAATATTTCGTATTGATGGACTACTGCAGGTTTTTTAATTTTTTTTTTATATGTGAGTTGCATTATTCTTTTACCTTGCTTGAAATGTACTAGGTTTATATTTACTTCAAAGCGATAGTTATTTATTTGTTTGCTTAAAAAAAAAAACATTAAATTTACTTCAATGAAAAACTTTATTTATGTATTTTATGTAATGTTTCGGCTGTGACCTGTTTTAAGAGCTTCTCCGCATTTGCTCAAGTGACGAGGAAACCAAAGAAACTCGTCAGGAGAAGGCGGACCATTGTAATTCGTCGACAGATCTTCCGATCCACTTGAAGAGTGTTCGGCATTTGGTGTCCTGCTATCATTGATACCTTTTATTGCCTTCACTATATCTTTCATGTATAATGTTACCTCTCTTGACAAGTCCCTATGACTAAACACTGCATGCACATCGTGTAAATCCTCATTTAGACCTCTGCATCGCGCCTCCAGTTGCATTCTCTGCAGACTAAAAAAGGGGCGATGCATCAATAGATGGGAGACATCTTGGAGAGTAACATCATCGCATGGGCAAGTGTTGATCTCAGGTATTTTGAATCTGTGTAAATAGCTCAGAAATCCGCCATGTCCTGTCAGGATTTGTGTAAGTTCGTATCCTGCACGCTGCATTTTCCTGAATTCAAAAGCATGGTAAATAGATGGACAAAACATTTTTGTTACCTTTCCTGTGGGTTCTGCTAAATAGCGATCATCATACTCAATCAAGAGTAAATATATGAATTAGGTGTAAATATTTTAATTTTTCATATATTTTCTTGTATTTAAAAAAAATAATTATATATTATTATTTGTGTAAACATGTTTATTCTGATCTTTCCGGCTGTTAATTTTTATCTGTTATTCATTGTTTTTATAAATGTAAATAATATTAACATATTACAACAGAGATGGAGAACATTTAAGAGAAGGTAATATAGAAGTCTAGGCATCTACAGGGCTTATGACCTGTCAATGGCTGGTTTAAGTGGCCACTTTACACACTGTGTAACATTCACCATTCTGCCTATATTTGAACATCTATATTCCTTCAATTCTTTCATCTGTTGATGTTTGTGAAGTTAAAGAGCTGAAACCTTTATTTATGCGGGTGAGATTCATTTAATTGAATTATTTCACCTACATACTAGGCAACGCCTGAAAATATTTTTTTTTCAATTTCAATACTTCTTCATGGACCAGGTAATTTATCAACAATATTATTAAGTTAGTATAAATATAATCTTCACCAACAAGCTACAAAAAGTGGCTTGGTGAGATTTTAGTTTTAGTAAAAATATAACAAGTGATTTTTTTTTTTTAATTGTAAAAATGTATAATTATACTATAAAAATAAAATAAATAAAAATTCCAGAACTGTAAAGTAAACTAATGCAGGTACTGGCTAAAATTTATTTCAACATAAAAACCAAATCGTCCAAGTAAGTTCAATACTTACTCCATTTGTCAAAATGTTCAGGAAGGATTAAAAACCTTGCAATTTCTTAAAAAAAGACAAAAAATTCATTTAAATGCAGTTTATTTTGTGTTGTTGATTTATATTCGAAAATTTATTTTTACTATCGTATGCATCTATGCAAAGTTAATTGTGGTAGTTAAACTGGCAGTTACGTTTATAAATATATCTCATTAGTACCATATAGGAAATACTAAATCAATAGAAGTATGTATGTATGCGTACATAATATTAATTCCTTTCAATTGATTAACATGTTCACTAATAGATAAGACAGATAAAATTAAATATCTTTGTGTATACATCGACCAAAACCTAAAATGGAAAGACCCCATATAAGGGAATTAGTTAAAACGTATTAGTAAATGTATTAGCACATATTTAATTTTAACATATTACAACTGAGATGAAGAACATTTAAGAGAAGGTAATATAGAAGTCTAGGCATCTACAGGGCTTATGATCTGTCAATGGCTGGTTTAAGTGGCCACTTTACTCACTGTGTAACATTCACCATTCTGCCTATATTTGAACATCTTTATTCCTTCAATTCTTTCATCTGTTGATGTTTGTGAAGTTAAAGAGCTAAAACCTTTATTTATGCGAGTGAGATTCATCTAATTGAATTATTTCACCCATATACTAGGCAACGCCTGAAAACGTTATTTTTTCAATTTCTATATTTCTTCATGGACCATGTGGATTTGTAATATGTTAATGTAAACAGCTTCCCAGGGAGTCGAATCCAGTCCTTGTCTAAAAAAATTTGGACAAACTCAAAATATTGTTGACATATTTATTAGATTAAGGAATATTTTAAAAATCGATAATTTAAAAACAGCCAATTACTCAATTGTACAATCTATGTTCATCATCATCATTCCCTTTCCGCACCTAGTGGTGCATAGGCCACTGAATTGGTACACCAATCGCAGCGTATCTTGATCATTTTTGTTACATGAAGGTAAGATGATCAGTCTTACGCTTCAGGTTCCAGTCTAGGGATTATGAAATATTCTGGTGTAAAAACACCCTTTCAAATAAATATTACATACAACCATGTCGGGAATCGAACCCGAGACCTCTCACATGGCAAGCAAACGGGCTGACCATTATACCACAAGGCCGACAATCTATGTTACAATACAGTATTGTTGAATGGGGTGGTGCATATGCCAATATATTAAACCCTCTTAAAATAGTACAAGGATTAAATTTAAAAAAATAATTTTAAAGAAACGCTCAACATCCAATACGGAAATTCAATTTAAATTATTTAAAGTTTATGCAGTAGACACCATTAATAAAATGAACTCCATTATACAAATTTATAAAGAAGAAAAAAAAATGAGATGAATAAGTCACTTAGATACCAAAATAATGTTAAAACCCCTATATTTCACACAAGTCATGGTCAAAATAGCTTCGTCTTTAAAGGTATCATAAATTACAATAATCTCCCTAATGAACTAAAAACTATTAAAACTAATATATCAATTTAAAAATTTAAAGTAAATTTAAAGAATTTTTTTGAACCCTGCATTCTACTTTAATTAGTATTAATGTATTAAAATGTTCTATTTTTCATTTTTATATCCTTTTTTTTCCTGTGTACTCGTATATTCAAATTAAATGTAAAAAAATATAATAAATAAATAACTATAACAGTGTTAAGTTACTCTCCAAGCACAAGAGTTCGTCTCTTGTTTTCGATAGTTACAGTTATGACATTTACTAGATGTATAAAAAGTAGATTTATATTGGAATGAAAAAACGTGTACCATTTATGAAAACATATTGATTAATAAAAAAACATTAAAAAACGAATAAAATACTTGTGTTGCTCTGTAAAAACAAAGTAACGACATTAAAGTTCATTAAGTCAATCTCTTTCCAATTTGGTTTTATGATTTATTCAAACAATCTATATTATTTATTTACTTCGACCATGTAAGAATCTGACGTAATATTACCATCTTAGTTTTATCGGCTTTACCGTCTAAATGCACTGCTTTATCGACAATGCAAAACGCTGTAAAATTCCAAATTAAATGGAATACATTTCCTTTAAATGTATAAAACAAACATTTAAAAAAAAATTAATCCCATCATCCAGACTTCCATATTTTCTTCTCTAAAATGTTATCCACCCCTTTTGTAATCTTAATGACTCCCTGGGGGATGAAATCCAATCTTTTGTCTACAAACATATAACACATTTTAACTCTCTTGCAAGAATTTTAAGACTTTATAACAAAATAGAAAAAAAGTTAACATTGACATTTATCATCATGGAGCAAATGATTATAAAAAAATATTCCTGTATTTCTTAAATCAAATGCCTAATATTTATTTTTGTGTCTGAAAATTAATTTTAGTTTATTTTTTACATCTTACATGTTCTTATTTTCTCTTTTTTTTCATTAAAAAATTGTTTTATTCGTTTTACTTTATTTTTTTTCTTTAACTCAATCTTTATTCTTATCTTTCACTTAATATTCATTATTACTTAAATTGATTTAATTAAGCTACACACTTATTTTATATAATTTATGAAAGATGGTGGAGTTCTTTAATTGAGGATATATGTGATATAGAATGTAAGCAATGCTTACTTAAAAATTGTATGTATTTTATGTATCCTTGTTGAACTTTTAAATAAATAAAAAAAACTCAAAATATTGTAAATTCTAACTATGTAACTAATTATAATGAATAAAAGCTGTGCTGTAGCACTGAAAGGAAAAATGTATACCTATATATTGTAATACATATTAGGTCCTTACCTATGCAATTGCCATTTTTACAATGAACCTCGAGTAAGACCGAAGACTAAGGTTGAAGATAAGGATTGAAAAAATGGTGAAAATGGAACTATCCCAAACTATGACTGAGCTAGCAACACTCTTGATGTGTAAGAGAAGCTAGCAAAATAAAGAAGCTTGCGAAGTGGGTACCCAGTGAGCTGAATCAACGCCAACGGCAAACTCGTGTAGGAAATATGTAGTTGAGGGTTCGCTGGAGCTTCTACCCCAGTTAGAGATTGAGAGAAGACACTAGGTTGCTGTTTGATGGTTATTTATGTCATGGCGAATAAATAGTGAATTGTGTTGCGTGAGTGTTACTATGATGATGGGTTGAAGAGACTGCACTTGAAATACATGCTGGACTGACTGACTAATCTGAAGTTGGGCTGACTGACGGGCGATGCGTCCGGTGGTTTCTTTATAGGCGACGTTCCTTTGTAGTTCATTTCTTCATTGTAGGGACGATGTGAATGTACTGCAGAACGATGTCCCCGATTTCATGTGCAATACTCTTAGAGTTGCATTATTGGATTCTATAGAAAATGATGACATTGCTTTCTTCGGTCATCAAACTGTTTCAGGTGAAACGTTTGAGAACGTATGTGTTATCGATTATGGACTATGAACCCCATAATTGCATTGATGCCTCCATCTTATCACTAATTAAACTCAAACAATAAAATAAAATACATGTTACTCAATTATAACTTATGGCATAATAGGATAGGGAGGCACTCATAAATCAATATTTATTTATTTTATTAGGTAAACAAACAGTATGTACAAAAATATTGCCAATTTCTTTGTATATTAGTGTAAGAAACTCATGCACACACCAAAAAAATTGTTTACACTTAATACAATAATTTAAATTATGTTCAATTTAATAAATGTAAAAGAAACGAAATGAAAAAATATGTATATTATAATAAAGTTAAATATCTGCTTCTCTCAAAATTTTAATAATTTTTGACCTAAATTTACATACATTGTCACAAAAAATGTCAGCCTCGGTAAATCTAATATTATATTGGTCGCATATTCTAGATACTGTAGATTGTTTAAAATAGTTTGTTGATGCGTTTTCAGTGTAAAACAGAAGATTTTGTCTTGTCGGTCTAGACGGCACACGGAATGGAAGTCTTTCAAGTAGGTTAAGAGAATCAATTTTATTATTTATTTATTTGAATAAAAATAGCCTCTCTAACATTATTCTTCGATTTTTAAGAGAGTTTATTCCATGGTACTGCATCTTTCAGCATGATTAGAGAATTTAATGTATAACCGGTAGTCAACCTGCTTAAAAAAATTTGTTGGACCCTTTCTAGCCTATTAATACTTACATTTTAGTAAGGTGACCAAATAGGAGTACAGTATTCTAGCTGGGGACGAACAAATGTTTTGTAGAGTTTTTTATATGTCTCTGCATGTTTAAATGGTTTCAATACTCGCATAATAAGTCCGACCATTTTATATGTTTTTTTCAGGACCGATTCAATATGAATATTTAATCATTAGTTTCGTATCAATAATAACACCTCTCAATACTAATACTAATACCTCTCAATATTAAAACCTCTCGAATCTGCTCAAAAATCGATCATTGAAATAATTTTTAAAAAGCCCTTCAGGTACCCCAGCGTCAAGTTGTTAGAGGAATTTGAGATCTTTGATATGAGGCAATTATATATCTCTAGAATAATAATGTTTGTGAAAGCAAATTATTCTACCAAATCCCAAAAGGAACACTCCCACACTACCAGAAGTCAAACTAGAGGATGAGTCATGGGGCCTACCACAAACTCTGAATTCGGGCAAAGAAATTTCAAGTTTCTGGGCCCCAAAATATTCAATATGTTACCCAAACATTGCGAAACCATGACGCGGATTAAATTAAATGAATTTGTAAAAAAATGGTTACTCGATTTAGTTAGAGAAAAATGGGAAAATTTACCCAAAATCATTCTTAAATAATAAATGGTATAATAATAAATTAACTAGTAGGTAGTAATGTTATTGTTTATTTTTGCATAAAAATGTCTGCCTTAAAACAGGTTGTACCTAGTTAAGCAGATTAGACATAATCCAGAGAAATCTATTACATAAGTATGTAATTAGTAGATAAAGAAATTAAATTTTATTATTATTATTATTATTGCATTTCTGGGCGAATTCTGGGTCAGACCGTTATTTGCGATGAGAAATATATCGTTGGGGTGCAATGATTGGGTAAACGGATTCCAGCCAATCAATCCCCAAAGAAAAAGATCTCCTATAAGTAGCTCCATAGTCACGGAATGGTAGTATTGTATCGGCCTTATCCACTACAAGTTAGCGGCGAATCGTGTATAGAAGCGATTATGCGCAGCTTATATTTATCATTATATTTGACTATCCATAGTAATATGATGATGACAAATTATTTGTTTTCAATATTGTTGATTTCCCTTTGTGCTGCTGCGGATGTCCTAATTAATCTTATGAACACATTCTGTGGTCTTCTCCCTTTCCCTCTTTCTATGATTACTGAATGGAGCTTCTCGCTACTATGGCCCTGTCATAGGCTCGGTTGGATATACAGATCTGGTAGCTTCCAAAAAGAATTTCAAGGCTTTTAAAAGGTTTTATTATATTTTGGTAAATTAATCAATGACAATCAATTTATTCCCAGTCAGTGAGTTATTTAATTAGGGTCTTTTACCAAAACATGATTATATCGGCCAAAAACAAGTAACATGAATTTACAAATTATAAAAAATAAAAAAAACACACAGAAAGGAATTACAATGTAGACACAAACAATAGACAACAAAAATAAATGTACAAGAAGATATTTTAAAATAATAATTGTAATAATAAACATAGATATAACTTGACTAACAAAATTCCAACATAAATTGAAATAGGCACAAAAAAAATCTACCAAAAACCATTGAGGTATATATAACTAGAGTAAAAATAAGCGTTCCCTCAACCTGCGGCTAATTAGTATATGTTTGATAGAACGGTCTTTAGTCTGTTAGCGTTCGCCAGGTACTTTTCTCCTCGCAATTACTAAAATGCCCATATGTACGCTAAGATACTGCACAAACCGATCTGGAAAAGCGATGGTATAACATTTTACCGGCAAGTAATGTTCTTATCTTAATTAATATTTGTTTAAAATAGCTATTTTAATGTCAAAACACGTCTTATTAATATGTTTCAATTTGCGAATTATCTCCTATCTGCGTTCTGCTCAGTTAATCGGTCGTAAACCAAAACGACAAACAAAGGTGGCGCGTATGCGGAAGGAAGCGACATACTGAATAGAACTTACAGTAGACCGATGTAAACAGTTCGTGCTTTTTACTGTACTACTTGTTTTGCTTGTCAAAGTCAACGTGACGATATTTGCTATCTCGCTGGTTAATCCCTGTTCTTTAGGGACGACTTTTTAGCTCGGATCTGTATGGAGTGTTATCTTTATATATTAAATCTCAAAGCTAAAAACCTGATAACCTATTTAACAGAAAAGAAATACTTACAGTATAATCAATACACATAGGAAGATAAAACTTAATAACTAGAAAAATTACAACAAAATAATCAAAATAATAACAAACGAAATAACATAATGAAATTCAACAATTAAAAAAAATAAACCCAAGGGAGCAATTACAAAGTTGAAATATTTTATATAAAAAGAGGTTTCGGCGTACATTATAAAACGTGGTATTTTAAATATCAAGCATTAGTGTGTATCTATTTTTTTGTAATAAATCTTTTTCTGTGGACACGGTGATTAGCTTACTTAAATTTCACTATTAGAGATTCTATTTTAGACACGGATGTCCTTGACTCCTTGGAAGGAGTTAGTTTTTTTGTAAATAGTTTAGAGCTTCTCAAATTGTTTTAAAATAGAAAAAAACCATCCCTCGAGTCAAAGACCTGCTGATCAAGATAGGGCGGTAGAAGAATTTTCGTATATTAGTGGTCTGCATTATTTATATTCTTAAAGTGTTACGTAAGCCTATGAATTAAATGTATGCCTATGATTTATTGATTTTATATCGCAAGCATTTTTTCGGTGTATTAAATCTCAACAGAGATAAAATCTTGATACGAGGTACACCGTTTTTATATTAGAAAATATCTATTTTAAACTTTCACATTAAAAGAAACCACAAAAAATCACCGATTAAATCAAACTAGCGGGCAACATGCTAGGAAAGAGCCTATTGGGCCTCGTTTTCATCTTATAACTATCGAGTCTCACATCTCAGTTTAAAAAATTGTTATATTAATACGAATATAGGGAGAATTTTTAATTATCTCTCGCTGCATTGCGCGTGCAACATAATAAGTAAAAATGGTCAACGTCAACACGTGTTTCAAACTATTTCATTGATGTCTCGATTTGTACATTTATTTGACTATCCGTTCTTACAGTTTTACCTTGCGGAGCTTCCAGTTTTAGCTCACGAAGATTTAAAAAAAAATCTTTTTACTGTATTCATTTTTTTTATATTTTTTTTATTACAAACTATAAACAATAATAAAAATAACGTGACCTCACTGAGAAATCCGTGCCGAGGACACTTAACATTATACTTTTTTGAAAAGTTTTTACATTTGAGAATAAACAAAGAAGACTACCTTAATAAACAGAGATAATAAACAATATATTCAGACTGTTTTGAAAACTAGGTATATATGTACATCTAAATTATTTATATTACAAAACGCACAATGAAAATAACAAAAACCTAACATAAGCTGTACACTTGTGGAGCGGTTGATTCAATATTGGTTTGGGCGAATGAGACAATCCATTTTAATTTTACCTAGCTTCACTATCCATTTTTTTATAACCGTTTTAAACTTTTTCTCGTTACTTATTGTTTTAATAGATAGTGGAAGTAGGTTTTAGATTTTAATGAATAATACTAAATCACTAAAAAAGCAATTCGCCAAATTTTAACGGACGAAAATGACCCTGATTTATCGTTGATACCACAAAAATAAGGCTTGTATTCCTGTACGCTAGTATAAGTGACCAACGCAATCAATCAATTCAAGAGTAATAATTATATAATTATAGGTTTTGAATAATTACTTCTCATTTTAACGTGTGTTAATTTACTTGTTTATTATAGTGCTCCCGTGAATTGTAATGTATTTACTATACTTAATAATATTTAGTTCAGTATGTTTATAATGTCTTTGTCGAGGCCGATGAAGAATACAGTTCTGAGTGTGAAATAGAACCCTTAATCCTTGCCGAGTGTTTTTGCCTTGATGGCCACTCTCAGGTCAAAATCCTAAAAAAATAAATCGTGAAGAAAAAACCCGCTTGCAGTGATTAGTAGGTTCGCCTACCAAGCTTGAGGTCTTAGGTGCGATTCCTGGGAGGAATTTCAACATAAAATATTTATTTATACGGTGGTTTTACACTGCAACGTTTCACTGTCCCCGAAGTGATTCCTGAAGCGTAATACTGATCGCCTTGCCTTAGTGTAATACATAATCGAGTTACACTGCATGTACTTTACCAATGCAGTGCCCTATGCACCGTTTTGTAACAAAACCATGGTCATACATGTAATCAAACACTCGAGGTAAAAAAAAAATGGTGACAGAACAGCCTTAGATCTGTAAAATAAAGGTTAATCGTATTTAGTAAATGATTACCGTTTTCAAGATACCTAAAATTAAATTTTATTTAGTCATTAATTACTTTTTATTTATCTATGACAATAAAGGATATAATACGTGTATGATTCATATCATTAATTGTAGTGCTTTCACACTTATAGATTACGCAGACAGGGTATAGTCTAAGCTTATAACCGAGTTGCACAGTTTAAACCCGCGCTGTGCCAGCGGGTACCCTGCAAGACATCGGACCCTCCCATAACTCCCATAACGGACCCTCCCATAACAAAGTACCCATACTTCGAAATGTCCTAGGCGCGGGTTACTCTAGTGAGAATACATTAATTGCAATGCTTAATACTGAATATTATACATTGCAATTTTTCTGCATTTGGTGCAGTATCCTATGCACACAATGATAATGATGATTTTTTATTTTAAGTAGAATCATTACACATACATTTATTAAATTAATATAATTTTAGTGGGTGTGATCTTATGGGAAATATTTGATGAAAATTGCATCCTGCATTTATGATTTCGAAGGTCCGTGATATTGCATATTTTTGCATTTCAATAAGTTATGAATCTAATCAACAACATTTTGAGTATGTCTAGAATTATCTCAATTGATATTCACTACTTGTGAATGATGGGATTGAATTATTGGTACGATAATTTATTTATTTTTATTTCTATTTTCATTCTAGTAAAATGGTTACATAGTGCGGAGACAATTCTATAATTAAATTTTATATTTAAAACACTTATGGTGATCTCGGCATATCCCGCAATCGCTCGAGCGGGGGTGAATGGATCCACCCTGCAGTGGCTTGGAGAAGCGCGGTGTTAGAGTTTTTCAGGCGTTCCGTTAGGCTCCAGGCTATTTTGCGAAGTAGGGCAGCAAAGGTATTTGGATAGTAAACATTTCGGAGGTACTGCAATACTTAGGCAGTCCAAATAATAGCCTGTATGCGTTATTATACGTGACCCTTAACTTATTATTTGCTGCTTGAGTATAATTGTTCCATGTTTTTTTTATATTTTTTTTTTATATGGGAGTTGTTTTATTATTTATCTTGCTTATAATATACAAGGTTTATATTTAAAAAATTGGATTTTTCGGCAACTAAATATCTTAAAATTTATCTAAACTATTGGGATCAGGAGGGATATATTAATGTGGGCTAATCGGGAACTTCTCAGCATTTGCTCACGTGGAGAGGAAACCACTTAAAACTCTTCAGGAGAAGCCGGCCTGTTGGCAGCAGTCAACGGGCCTTCCGTTCCACTAGAGGAGTGTTCGGCATTTTGTTCCCTACTTTGGTTTATTTTACCAATTTCCTGCGCTATATTTATCATGTATGATACTACCTCTCGTGTGAGTTCTTTATTACCTATCACCGATGGGATGTCGCATAGATCTTCACCCAGGCCTCTGCATCGCGCCTCCAGCTGTTGTCTTTGAAAGCTGAAAAAGGGGCAATGCATCAACAGGTGAGGGACATCTTGAGGAGTTTCATCGTCGCATGGGAAGCTGTCGATCTCTGAGAGCTTGAAGCGATGCAGATAGCTCATGAAGCCATTATGACCCGTAAGCATCTGGGTGAGCTCGTAGCCAGCATTTTGCATTTTTCTGAAATCATAGGCATGAAAAATTGTAGGGAAAAACATTTTAGTTACACTTCCGGTTGTCTCACTCAAATAGCGATCGTTCCAGAGTTGAAGGGTCCTGCTTCTTATTTTCCTTTTGGCAAAACTGAGCGGAAAGTTGGTGAAATCGGGAGCAGTTTTCTGTTCCATGTTCCGTTGTTCCATGGTTGTTCCATTGTTCCGTTGTTCCATAATTGTTCCATGGTTCCGCATAGAGCTGGCAGGCTCCTAAGGACAAGACAGATGCAAGACCTTGAATTGATAGATAACTTTGTGTACCTCGGCTCGTTTATCTCCAACAACGGCAGTCGCAGACCTGAGATTGGTCGCAGGATTCAAATGGCCAAAGAAACAATGAACCATTTGGAGAAGATTTGGCGAGATCGAGGTATATCAATAAACACAAAAAAGCGGTTGATAGAAGCCCTGCTATTCTCCGTTTCCCTATATGGGGCTGAAACGTAGACAATGCGTGCCTAAGAGAGGAAGAGAATTGATGCATTCGAGATGTGGTGTTGGAGAAGGCTGCTGCGAGTGCCTTCGACAGCCAGAAGGACGAATGCATCGATACTTGAAGAGCTTCATATTACAACTCGTCTATCAGTGGTGTGTTTGAGAAAGATACTGTCTTTCTTTGGACATATTGCTAGGCGTAAGCCATACAATCTAGAAAAGGCAATAATGTCTGGCCGAGTTGAAGGTAGGAGAAGCCGGGGTAGAATCCCATATAGATGGACTGACCAAATAAAGTTGGCTACAGGGCTAAAATTTGATGAGTCAGTTCGTCGGGCTGAGGACAGACTGTAGTGGAACAAACTAATCAGAAGTGTTCATGGTAATCACGATCCTCAGCATTGAGGGACCGACTTGGAAGAAGAAGGTTCCGCTGTATACACGAACGTCAAATGCGATGTAAAGATGATTTTCTTTACTTCGTCACTGCTCTGAAAGAAGCGTCTTGCTAGCATAGAGGCCCTAACATTGATGGCTCTTCTCTGTCTCTCTCTATGTCTTGATCATATTTACAACCATCAGTCGGTATGCACCCTAGATATATAAATAGATAACTTTTGAAGTTACCGTTAAACTGTTGCTGTCCAGAAATACAGATAGTGATGGGTACACGAATTCAGATTATGCATAGCACTTCGCAAAAAAGGCGATCCTTTAGGCCCTTTCCACGCATGCTACGCATACACCACATGTCAGCCTTTGTAGGGTGAACCCGGTAAAATTACCGCGCCGGGTGGATTGGCTTAGTATGTGTGAAAAGGGTCTTAAATTGCAACAATTTCCGCGGAATAACTCTGCTGAGCGTTCCATGAAAGATTATTAGATTAGATTGTACAACTTACATTGAAGTCCGAGAACGGACGCAGCAGCCTCCCATAACGAGCGTCTTAAGAATGCGGCGGTGGACCTGGCTTAGACACGTGCTGCGCATGCTTCGGGAGAACCTAAACCCAATTTGCCCGCTCTTTAAACCTGCGGGCTCACGCTGTCCTGGAAGGCCGTCGATAACGATCTTTCGACTGTATTCGGTGGAACAAAGGGACGCTGGATTTTCGTGGGAAGAGGCGAAAGTGCTGGCTGGCGATAAGGTCTCTTGGAGGCAACTGGTGATGTCCACATGCTTCACTTAGGAGTGGGTGGAAAAATATAAAAAAATATAAATTTATTACAACAGAGATTGGGTTCGATCCGTCAGTAGGATCGCATTGAATCACATCTTGCTGGAGGGTGTGATTGTATCAAATGCTGCGAATGCCCAGTTGCATTCCACCGGCAACACTACTGACTGCTGACTAGTCCGACTCATTTGCGTCCACATCGCGAACTCTGAAAAATGGGATCACACTCATAACAGTGTGATCACAGCCGATAACGAGAGGATGAAAGGCGAATTTCTGGCGCCTCCAAACCAGAACCAACAAGCTATAGGAAGGTAACCATAACAGAAAAATCCAGCAGAGAATGCAACGGGAAACCACTCTGATCATCTTTTGAAATCACTATGGCGAGTACATCTAACAAGCAGTTGTCCTGGTCTCGGAGTAGCGCAGGGCCACAATGCTTCGGCTGTAGTGATCGCCAACGTCGATGGGATCTGATAATGCACCGCAAGAAGAATAAAATAATTAAAATATGATAAATGTAATAAATGTAGACGATAAAGAATGAGAAACATGTTCATATAATAATAATAATTGATTGAATATGTGCTCCTCTCAATATTTCTATGACTTTTGACTTAAATTTACGATCATTGGCACGACAAATCGGTAGTCAGATAGCAGAAGGGACCAGACCATCTGTAATTTTCAAAATATTCAGGAGAGCTGAAATACTACTCATTTTTTTTTTTTTTTTTATTTGTTTATTTTTCCACGCATATAATAGAAATATAATTACAAAAATACACTTTAAAAAAATACGTCTTAAAATTAAGCAATAACATAAATTGGAAAAAATGCCTAAGAAGACTTCAGCGTCTGAGCGTGAGCCATTCCTTTTTTAATTATTAAAAACATTATAGCATATAATTATGGTATGACATGACCATGAAAAGAAAATAAAAGAAGAAGAAAATAAAAAACAAATAAACATATGCTAATATTACGAAAACATAATTTATTTGCAGCATGCATTTGTTTATAATTTTTTTTTTTTTTAAGAAGGTGTCTATCTGTTCCTTTCATGCTAATCCAAGACCTCAAACCTACTTTAAACTGTACCAGTGATTTAATGTTTTGTAGTTCCTTAGTTAGAAGATTGAAGGATCTTGGACCAACATGTAAGGAGTGCCTCTGCGCGAAATTCAGCATCCTGGAACTGACAGTACACTATCGGATCTATTGCTAATTTCAAGTCTTTAACCGCAAGAAGAAGAAAAAGACATGGAAAACGTTTTTGAGAAGGTAATATAGAAGTTCATGCATTTATATTGGTTATGATTTGTGATTAGCTGGTGTAATTTTGCAGATTCCTAAAAACAATATCAAGGCATCTCGGGACAATCTGTAGGGAAAAACGGGGTGCCTTGATACGGGAGGAGCCTTGATACGATGACATTTTAGCAGACCTAACCGGCAGAGGAAGAAGCTCTGTTGTTTATGTACATCATAGATGGCTCTCACCTATAAAAAATTCTAAAATTCAGATAACAAATAAAAATACAATGTTACAACTAAATACAATTTTTTGCATTAATTAAATATATAGTTTGCCATTGCGTAAAATAAATAAACAATTATTGTGTACGTAATGGGGAGTGACGTCTTACAATAGTTTATTTCATTTAAATTAATAATATTTTTATGATAACATGTATAAATTATTTTTTTAAATCGTGAACGATTTTTTTAATCAGAGTTACATAAAGAAGAATTATAAATGTAACTTTTCACTTCTTTCTTAAATATATTGTATTTCTGACTGTACTTTTTATCGTCTTTGTTGATATCATTAAAGAAAAATATTCCTCCGTAAGTATAATGATGTTGTGCTGTAGATGTTTTTAATTTGGTAATTAAGATATTTCCACCTGTTCTAGGTCGCGTACTTACGTTTTGTAACCTAGAAATAACTACTATTTATTTTGTCTTTATTTATTTGAAGCAAACAATTCTTTTTATTTAGCAATTCTATATCTAAAACCTTTTTTTTTTATATAATTGAATAGTGGGAATAGTAGACGTTTTTTTCAAAATAACTTTTAGACATTTTTTTTTTTCAACCGATAAAATATTTGTTTTAAAAGCACCTATCATATTAAATCCTTACAAAGGATGGTTGCTCTTGTCTTTAATTTGTCCAATTTTATATTCGTGTGACACTTTCACATACCATGCCGAAATATTTTTGCTCCGGGAAATTTTGATAAAAACTTTTAAAAAATGTGACTTTTGTGGTGTCTTTGCGATTTGGGTAAGTTCATAGATCACTTGATTATATTTGTATGTTATTTAAAACTTACGGGTTAAATGCATTTTGATTTTACATAAGAGCACGGAGAGGCTTAATACGATTTAAAACGGGAAGGAGTCATACTTCCGCCAATATATAAAAAAAAGGTGAAGTTGGCTATAATTGGCTGTTATGGGTTAATCCTGCTCCATCGGGAAAGCAGCGCTGAAATATGGGCTAAAAGTAGGATATTACAGCACAAAATAGGGAAATATCACATACTACGAATACTGATTAAAATATATGAAATGGATTAAGAATAATTGATTGTATTTTCAAAATCAGTATTGATATTGTGGAGAAATGATTTCATGCTCATTTATATGTGAAAAAGAAATTCAATAAAAATACGTTCGTGGAAAAACGTGACGTGTTAGGCCTTGGTTGTTGTGACGTCAAGATTTGTGATAATGTTCTAAACGAAATTCAACAGCTAGGAATAAAGAAATATGAATCATGACGTATTAGGAGCGTGGCCGAAGGAATCACCGTTTTAGCGAGAATTCAAATTACATTTAATTTATTAATTTAAATTAATTTTAAAATATCTTTAAAGCTTCTAATAATTAGCAGATTTTTTTTTACTGGTCAATATTTTATAGACCTTTATTACTTTCGATTTTTTTCGAAAAAAACGTTATATTTCCCTTTTAAGTGAATGTGATTTTGCATCATTCTAAATTCAATTCCAAACCTCTCGTATGTATTATATTTTTGAATTTATTAATTAAGTTAAACAAAAAAAACATTATTTTAATCTTTAACTGATTGCAAGGGTCTGGGCATAATTCTAAACCAGAAACTAATTTTTAACTTACGTATTGACTCCATGATTAAGACGCCAACCACTATACAATAAGGCGGACTTAATCTCCAGTCGATTTTATTTTTCAGGATTTTTATCGAGTAGCCATCGAGTCGAAACACTCGTCTAGAATTTCGATTCTATTTTACAAACAAAACTGTATTTTTCATGTGCTCGAACACGGGTAACACTTTATTTTTTTTAAATATTTTTTGTTTAGTCTTAAAATAGTACAAACATAATACAAGAATGTTCTAATACTAACGGATATTTAATTATCATTAAAATATATACTAGTTATTCACATTTCATTTTTCGTTCAAAAATCATTATTTTGTTTTAATTGGTGTGTAATAATGTTATGTTATCCTAAGTAATTTTTGTAAAAGGCCATGAATCCAAGACGCTACCACACCTTGGTAATTTGAATTCACGTCTAGCCATAACCAGCTGAGGTAATCCTCAATATTATTTCTGAATGGATGGTGAGGCTTCTGGTATTAAATACTCTGAAGGCAATATTAAAATTTTACTCTGTACCGCAAAACACTCTGACCTTATTTAAATCGTCGCAAAGCTCGATGTATGAAATCGTAATGTGAAAAAAAGCTATTAATTTACTAAGCCAATGCGTGTTCATTTTTGTTCGGTTCAGTTTTTTAATAATAGTTTGTTTTGTACCTAAATAAAACAATAGATCAGCATCTATCAAATCAGTGATTTATTTAAAGTTTGGTCAGTCTTGTGTGTGAAACAGAACCAATATCCCTAAGCTGACAGTGCAGGAGAGTCACGTAAAGTTTTTATTGTGTTTTAATAACTAAGCACTTTGCAAGTTTTGGTAACAATTTTCATGGATATCGCAATAACTTGTCAACATTTTTCTTCCATTTAGCCGCATTTACCTAACGCTCTCTACTAATCTCCAAAGTCGATTAAACAAGTTAATTTATTATCACATTTGTACGCTGTGGGTGCAAATTTGACACCGCTTGTACATAATATTGTCCTTCCTTGAATAAAATGCTCAAACACGGAAATATTTCAATTATAACAACTTTAATGAGCGAAAATGCATATATAGGATTTTGGAATTGAATCTACATATCACAGCTTATTTCATGTAGAATAAGACGCATTTTGGAAACAATTATGAAAATAACATATTTTGGTCACTGAGATATAATTAAATAGAGATGATTTTTCTTAGAATGATTGTTCGAAATTATTTTCAGAAAAATAAGCGTTGTCACGTAAACATTGCCGATATTTTTTTTTGAAGAATTATAGAACGGCGTGATATACTGGAAATTTATTGGAAAACAAACGCGAATTTAAAATCTTGACCTTAATGCCAAAGTTGAGTTTACCTGCTACAATTTACGCAAGTAAATTAGATTACAGGAACATTAATATGTATATTCCACTGCCGGCATTATAAATGTGTTTATTAAAATCCACTCAAACCCATTAAAATATTTCAAACGTGAAAAATACTCTTGTAAACCTATAATTGGGAAATCCGCGCTGTCGCAAGTCACAACTAGGAACCAGAGGCAGGGAAGAGAAAACAGATATTTTTATATTAAACTGTTCGGTTGCTTCACCTGAACTATTTATCATACAAACATATTCATAGAAACGGACAGAGCGACCATAGATTAAGACATTGACCCAGGAATAGACGATACGAAACCACAGACAACGGGAAAGAAAATGAACGCTTCTCGCTTCGCTTCTTCTTTTTTTATATTCATAGAACCCTAGCTCAATCACAAATAACTATCGACGTGCTAATAAGCGACGTAACAACAATTTCTCACCATGGTTGTTTATCGTATTCGCGAACCCCTAATATTAAATGGCAAAATACTTACGTTTCGCGACGTATAATCCTGCTGCGTAATCACATATTTGAATTTCACAGGTGTAAATATAGAAAATATTCCAAAACTGCTATTTGGATTTATTTATGTATTATTTATCATGCTTTTTATTGCATTTAGCCAGCAGTTGGCAAGCCAAATGTCAAGAAAAGCAGTCGCCATAGTAATTGTATTATAATTTTAACTTTTTCTATTAGATACTCCTTACTATTTTGCAAATGCAATATATCGTATATTTTTTATAGTAAACCCCGATTTTTCGCCAATGAACTTTTTGTACGAGGAAAACAAAAAACAAACCGACACGAGCGTTGACTTAGAGATTACACACGCGTTGACTTATGGCTGCAATAACTTAAGTATTTTCATTATTGTTCATTGTGATCGCTCAAATGCTTAGCATGTTTTTAAGCACGTCGATAGTTATTTGCGATTGAGCTACTGGTGTCTATACGGTTCACTTGTGGAATCTTCTCCCATTCGCTTTCATATTTGTTTACTATAGAGTAACTCTGTTTATATCACGTCTCAAGAAACATCTTCTTTCTCTTAATTTATCTATTCTCTTTTGGTCCCTTTATTCCCCTTTTCCCGTTTAACAATCGATATTTATTTATTTATAAATATTGCTAGTTCGGTTTTTGTGTACTTTGTTTTTTCGCAATGGCCAATGATAGGGTACCGAACGTTCTAGCAAAGTGAGTACTCCAATGGAAGCCCCCGAAGGCAGACTAAAGAAGAGGTGGATAGACTATGTGGCAGAAAACTGGAGTGGGCTAGAAGGGAGCGGAGACTAGAAAAAAATGGCCAGAGACAACAGCTGATGCAGAATTTGCCTGGAGAAAGCCAAATCCTACCATGGGATTTACAGGAGAAGTGGAAACCGCCACTGTGTGAAACGAGACGGAAATAAAGTAAGGAGGAACCAAAAGGAGGTATTATGATCAACTGGGGTATAATGGAGAGTATTTTTCTTTACAGGCAGCTTGAGCTGTTTTATCTTCCTACTTGCAGAACCAACCTGCTAGTGGAAAGAGCAATGTCTTTACTCAACCGTATCTCTTCGGATATCGACATCTTTCGTATTACTGAAAGAAAGCTCAGAAATGATAGATTCCTTTTACTCTAATTACTGGCTATTTTTATTTTACCATTTTATCACATATAAATTGTATGGTTATTTTTTTTTCTCTTGTTATGTTTGCCCTGAATATATTTTTGTAATGTACATAAACATATTAAATAAATAAATTGAAAATAAATTGAGCTAATGAATGGTAAATGGAAAGAACACAGGAATCAAAACAGAGAACGCCCGGAGTAAACGAAATCTCACCAGGAATATAGAGAAGAGTTGTACACACTTTGCGAAAGCTGACTGGAGTGCGAAATTGAAATTGAAACTGATGAAATTGAAAATTGCAGAAATATGAGGATGCCAAATCCTACTTTTTAATGTAAGGGAGAGATGCGTCCCGGAGGGGGTGAATTTAGAGAGTGGACCCGATTTGTAAAAGGGGAGGTTACGCAACTCTATCAACCTGCTGTTATCTTACAGCGTGATGCTAGAACCTTGATAGAGGAAGCTGGCGATCTTGTAACGCTGGCCCAGTTTGTGTGAGTTGAGTTTGCGCTCTAGGTGGACGCTGGCACAATTCGGTTGTAGAAAATGTGTAATGGATAATGTTAGTTTGGTACTGGAGATTTTTGTGTTTTTTTAAATATTTTTTATTTCCTTTTTTAATTACTATTAAAAAATACCATATTATCTTTTACATAACATTTATTTTTTTCTTTCTTATGTTACACAAAAATATTATAACTGTCCATTATTTATTATAGGAGCTAACATTGATTAACATTTTCTTGTATACCCACGAACAGGCCATAGGCCATGCTTTTGTGGGATTTTTGTTTACTATTTTTACTATTAATATTTATTTCATTGCTATGTAATTATGCTTTATTTTTTAAATACTCTGTTTTATCACTTATGTTTATTGTAAAAAAAATAAAAATTTAAAAAAATAGTTTGGTCTGAACCGTAGACCTTGTGGAAGGGGCTGGAGAAGGTAGCGGAAGCTGTAGAAAGATGGTCAGATACAGGAACCAATGAAAAGCTCGCCCAGAAGATACTAAATAACGTCAAGGTTTGCTATTCTGAACCACTTTCGTGGCACGAGAAAACAGTTTATCTCGTGTATTTTGTATGTAAATACACGAGATAATACGGCCACGAGAGCGTTTGGAATACCAGCCCGGGGATATTACAAGAGGGTAGAGGATGAATTTATAAATATAGATATTATACAAGGATCGGGCACCGCTCTCCTTGACACCTTTTTTTATACTGTTTCAATCCATTCATGTTTTAAATTAAATAATAGAACGAAAACGATCTCAAGAAAAACCTTCATGGGTAGGCAAGGAGCACAGAACGCCATACTATTTATCTTTACACACAGATCTGCGTGCATTTTCTGATGCACTAGTCTTACATTCATTTGATTACGCTGAAGCCCTGATTTCTTTTTGATCTAGCGATGCATTTTTATTGACAACATGTAGGCGTGTGTTCCGAGTAATCTCAAAGTGTTACTTAGAATTTGTGATTGTGAAACGAGGATATAAAAACCGATCATTCGACCCTGGTGGATTGTGAAGTTGGTGCAATTAAACATTAAAAATGCATAATGCACTGCTCTGATTCGACAACTAAGCATTAAAATGCATTATCTTAATTTTGTTTTAATCTTTTGCCTTCAAGAACGCATTAATGAAACCTGTGTTTATTTTACAGGAATCCATATATTATATTTAAACGTACATTAAATTAACATTTACTGTTGAGGTACTAAGAATAGAATCATGGGAGTTTGAAATCGTCAAATATTTCAAGAAAGATAGATAATCTCATTCAGAAGATAGGATGGAAGTATAGGTAGGTGTTTTAATGGCTTATTATCATTTTTAATTTTTTTGTTGGACCTTAGACCATTATGACCCTTTACTGGCGGATTTAAGTGTTGTCAGGCGCCACGGCGCAGTTGGTTAGATGGTTTACTATGAAACTGGCGCTGGCGTCGCGAATTCGATTCCCGCCAGTTGCTAGAAACAAATCAAAAAAATATTTTTTCATAATTAGCCTGGATGTTGTAGAGTATTTATCAAAACTTCCTTCCATGTTCTCTCTTTCCCGCCATACCTCGAATTCATTCATTAGACGTACCTGTAGAAATTATAATGGACTCAGTATGTAGACATTTTTAACTGAACGTTGCATTTGTACAGAAAATTTCTTCATGGGGTACATTATTTGAGATAGTTGCTGAATGTGCATCATGAGTGGTTTATTCTATGCATATGTGCTGCATGTAATGTATATGTTTATGTATGTTTTATATGTGCGTTCATGTGTGTGTGCGTGGATGGCTCGGTATGTGCATTCGGTATTTTTATTTATTACCAACGATAACCTCCATGGAAAAGGCAAATTTAACAATTATTCTCTTAATTTTTATTTTTTTGTCACATTTAATGTTTAGATCTTTTGCATTATTTATGAAAACTTAATTGGTATTTTTAGGTTAAAAAGTTTTTGATACCTCGTATGTGTGACTTTATGTTTTCTGAATGAAATAAAATAAAATAAGCCTCTAAAATAAAAGCATTGCGGATTATTCCTTTAAAAAACAAAAAAATGATACGGCGAACATTCGCATAACAATGAGGAAGATCAGCGGTTTTTTTATTATTTTTTATTTGTTAATAGACTATTAAACTAAGCCAAAATTATTTTTTTAATTTTTATATGTCGTTTTATCATCGCTACGATTTCTTCAAGTTTTGTATTTTTGAAATAAATCCACGTGTGACGTCAGAAGTTCATTTCCGCTTATTCTCATTCAGTTCTTCCCATTGGTCCAGAAACATCATAGGTTGATAAATATGAACCAGTGACGTCATTCAAAGTAGTGCGTTTTTATTTAAATATATTTTATTATTACTTTCTTACATTTTCAAGAAACTTTGTCGTACAATTTAATGCTCTATTTTTTATTTATAAAGTCTAATTTAATTTCCCGTAGGGCAGAAGTTCCTCTCTCTACAGAATAAGGATATAGGGTTAGTACTAAAAATAAATAGATATTCGAATGTAAAAATAATACAAAAAGAAATTGTCTTTCTCACAGTAAAACAACAAATAAAATATTATAATGAATCAATTTTCTTTCATTCATAAAATAATTAAATGGTTTAATAGATGACCAGCAGTAGTGTCATACATACGAAACTAGAGATAAAAAGACCAAATTACTAATGAGGAGAAAATTAGTCTCAAAACTCATTGTACGAGGAATACGGTGCAGCGAGTTGCCCAGGGGAATGGAATGCCTCGACTTATTTCAAATCAATTTGAAAAAATATATTCTTGATAAATTTGGATGGATTTTTTTTTATTAGTTCTTAAGATGAACTTAATAAAGCATAAATAAATAAATATTTTTGAACCTTGCGAATAAATGAAATTTCTGTTTTTTTTATTTCCCTTAATGTAAATTTTATTGACAAAAGAAGGGTTTACACAAAAATTTAACGTGCGGTCTTTAGGAGTTATGCGCTACAGACAATGGGGAAATATCACATTCTGTGAAAACCGATGAGAATACATAAAATGGATATAGAAAAATTTATTGTACGTCCAAGATCAATATGGTTATTGTGGATAAATGTTTTCACACATAGCTTTAAAAAATAAATTATAAAAAATATCTCCCTAGAAAAACGCGATAACATTAACAAGAACAAACGGCGTCAAGATTCGTGCGATGTTTTATAAAAATTTTAACGGGTACATGTTTGTACTCTGTTGAGTTCAAAATAAACATGAATCGTGACGTATTAGGGATGTGCCCAATGCGACGACTGTTTTCGCGGGAATTTAAAATTAAAAATTTAAAAATATTTTTTTATGGTACCTACTAATAAGTAGAAAAAAAAAATATGGTGCCTACTAATAAGTAGAAAAAAAATATTTCTTTATTTGACAGTATTTCAAAGACATTTATTACTTTAAAATTGTAAATAAAAAAAGTGGTATTTCTCTATTATATAAACGCAATAAATTAAGTATTACTATTCCGAAAAATTCGTCGTTTCAAATGTGAACAGTTTTGCGGGGTTTTTTTTGTCAAAGTTGGTATGAAATTTTTACTTTTTCTTTTTATCCTTCTTCCCACTTTTCGCGGGCTTTGAATGGTCCTTCTTCACGGACTCCGCCGAGAGTACCGCAACTTCCGGCTCCGGCTCCGGCGGGGGAGGCGGCGGCAAGGGACAATCCGCCTCATCGTACTGCGTCGTCCTCGTCTCTGATTGTGGCTTCGGCGGTTTCTCTGGCGGTTTGGGGGTCACCAGCTCCAGCTCCAGGTTGGCTTTGTCCGCCGTTCTGCACTTTTTGTTTATCTTGAGAAGAAACACGTCTTTGTTTTGGTCTATAACCTTCATGGCTTCTACCCCGTTCGGCACATTACTCGGAGTAATGACCAATGTCGGTTTTCCGGCGTTCGGGTCTCCCGTTGTGAACTTAGTGCTGAACGCCTGGGGATTTTGACTCCCTTCGTTATTAGACTGCTTCATGTTGAGGAAGACCTCGTTTTCCCCGAAGACTATGGTTCGCTCTTTAGGACCCGATGCATCAGCCCCAGTTTGGTTGCAGCTTGTTTGAGAAATAGTACCCTTAGTTTTTGATTTTGGCACGCGAATCTTGATTTGGTTTCCATTTAATGTGACGCCTATTTCTTCGTGGTCATTGTCTCCGGCTTTTGACTTGGGCGCTACAAATGAATTATCATTTTTTATTTTAATAAATTTACGGAAAAAGACCATTTTGAACAAATGCAGGGTGTTCTTTAAACCCTGTCACATCCGAAACCGCGATGATCAGTATGAGAAAGAAGACATATTGGCGTATTAAAAAAATATTTAGAACAAAGAAAACTATAAAAAAAAACATTAAAAAAAACAAATGGTTGCTTACTTCTGCAGGAGCAAAGTGAGAGGAGCGCGGCGCAGCATCAGACTTCCCCCTCCCCCCTCCTCGTTTCTCCCCAGCAAAAGTCAGCAACCATTTGCTTTTTTGATGTTTTATTTTTTCAAATTTTATTCGTTCTAAAAAAATATTTTAATGTGCCAATATGTCTTCTTGCTCATACTGATCATCGTGGTTTCAGATGTGACAGTGTTTAATGAACACCCTGTATAACAACAAAAAATTCAACCGTAAAAATAACATAAAACTATAAACAAAACAATAAAAGAAATAGCACAGACGAATTATACGTCATCATCATCATTCCCTTTTCGCACCTAATGGTGCATAGGGCACTGCATTGGTGCACCACTCGCAGCGTATCTTGATCATTTTTTTGTTACATGAAGAGAAGATGATCAGTCTTACGCTTCAGATACTAGTCCAGGGACTATGAATTAACATGGTGTGTAAATACCCTTTTAAATAAATATTTCATATCAACCATGTCGGAAATCGAACCCGAGACCTCTTGCTTGGTAGGCAAACGCGCTGGCCATTACACTACGAGACGGACAATATACATAATGGACAAACATTATGGAATCCAGCTTGATTATAGATGTAAGGAATTTGTCAAAAATTTAAATTTTTTAAATAATTAAGGCAAATTGATTCCATTTACAGCCAAAATAATTCAGATTCTGATTTTCGTTAACAAGTCTGATCATTCTACGTAGAGGCGCCAGAAAACTATAATTTTTCTTTTAATAACCGATGAACAAAATCGCATTATTTCGGAGTCTATTTTTCTAGGTGTAGAATAAGTATTTTCTAGATGCAGATTAAATCAGCATTAAATCAGAAATCTAAAATACGATAGGAAAATATCACAAACTATGAATACCGATAAAAATACATGAAATAGAATTGTAATAATTAATTGTATTTTCAAAATCAATATGGATATTGTGGAGAAATGTTTTTATATATAATTTTAAAAAGATTTTTTTTAAATACGTCACTAGAAAAACGCGATATGTTTGGCCTTGATAGATGTGACGTCAAGATTCGAGAAATTTTCTAAACCAATTTGAATAGTCAGGAACAAATAAACATGAATTGTGATGTATTAGCCAGTATTTCATAAATCTTTATTACTTTAAAAATGTAAAAAAAACTTTATTTTTCCGTTTGGATAAATTGTAACAGAAAGCAAATAAAATTTATATATAAGAGAAATTATAGTTTATAACGCATAGACCCTCCCTGTTTTAAGACCCAGATGTATTGAAAAAAGTTAAATTTAAATTAAATAACTGTCCCAATCTCATCAAGTTGAACCGAAAAGGTTGCATAAAAAAATCTAGAACAACTTGTATTAGCTATATTTACCAATACGTTTACAAAAACGTTTCATATTTTAATGTAACTTGTCCTATAATGTAACTTGTCCTATAATGTAACTTGTCCTATAATGTAACTTGTCCTATAATGTAACTTGTCCTATGAGGCGTTCTTAACGCATGAGAGTGCTCGAGTTTGACTCTCTGTGAGATTTAGATAATCAACATTAATTATCTACCTAGTACTCTGTAACTACTAATGTACTAATACTTAGCTGATCATTACGCTTTAAAAGTGTCCAATAATAAATTCACACGTCTTTTTAATAAAAAGTCAAAGTCCCATAAGACGAGGTCTACTTAACTGGGAAGTTTTTCGTGGAAATTGGAAGAAAGCGAGGTCTAGCATGAGCAGCCTTTGATAGGCTGTCAAATATCCTGAAGTCTCCGAAGTATTCACATTACTTTTTTTTTAACTTTTCGATGCTTGTGTTCTCCCTATACTCACATATGGCTGTGAAACTTTGGTAATCACGAAAAAAAATACACAAATTATCAGTGACGCAAAAGGCTGTAGAAAAGAGAATGATGGGTACTTCATTAAGAGACAGAAAAACTTGTACATGGAAAAGAGCAAGATTTAAAGTCATGGATGTGTTCCACGGGGTTGAACACATAGCCAGAAACACAGGCTCTAGACAGACTAAAAAAGTCGTCACGGGAAGCCCAAAACAGGCAAAAGAAGTGTCGGCGAAATGAAATAAGACTAAAATATTTATAAATAATGTTACCAAAGCAGCCACATCCTGTGTCTGATTCTACCGGAGCCAATTTGCTTGGATATCCACCTCCTCCTCCACAACTTCCACCGACACCCATGTTCCCTCCATGGCCCGGCTCTTGTCCGCAGCAATGATCACCGACATCCCTGATCATTTTTTTAGGGTCGCACTCATTGGTCCCTCCTCCGCCTCCGAATGTTTTCTTAAACGTGTAAGCATTACACTCCTCGTTGCCCTTCACCATAAAATTACTTCCCCCTTCGTTCATCGTGAAGTCGTTTAAATTGATGGTGTCCAATTTCGATAGCCTTATCATCATGTCCAGTACGGCGACTTCTTCCTCCTCGGGGTTTAGGATTGCATAGTACCCTTTCATCGGCCTGACCGTTTCTCCGGCGTTGATCTTGTCCAGTTGTTCCGATAGATCGATGGCGGCCGTTCCCAAGCCGAGCTTCGAAGGAAGACAGGCGCAAGACATTTTCTGCCAGGCTTCTATATAGAGCTTGCAATCGCTCGAGGCTTGTACCA